>NW_017259370.1:2266250-2280408 GCF_001594045.1 Atta colombica
AAAATATATACATATTCCTGTATTAGAAAAAATTACAATATATTCATTAATCAGTTTCTAAAACCGATTTATTTCGAGAAATTCATTAAGTTATATTATCAAAGCGACGTTACGTCTCATTAAACTCAATCTCCGTCCGGTAACACTTAATTACATCCAGAATCCCGGAGCAATCGTCCAAATTTCCTTCGCATCCAGGAAGTCATTAGCTATATCGTGTAAAAAGAAATCTCACAAGAAGTTTTTGTAAGCCACAAGTGCATTTTACGGAAGTTGATAATTAAGATAAAAACATCAAAGACACTAAAAGTTTAATTAATAGAAAGTAATGATTTTTTCGTTTGCTCCAAAATTTTATTTTTGTAAAAAAAATTAGAAAAAATTGTAATTTAGATAAATACAATTTTTTAAAAATATTCCATGCGACAATTCACAATGATAATAACGAGAGTAATAATAAGTAATAATACTTCACTCGGTCAATTATTCAAACGCGGAAGGTTAATACTTACAAAGACTATAAAAAAGAAACAAAGATAAAAATTAGTTTTCTCTCCATCGTAGCGCGAGAATCTTTCCCAGTGTCAAGTTATTCAAGAAATGTTCTTAATACTAAATTGCATTAAAGAAATGTCAGATTGTTCTTCCGATTTTCTCTTGCATTTGCGTGGATAAACATTGGCAAGCGTTGATACGAACTTCAAGTTTTGCTACAGTCCGACTGAGCTTTAATGAGAGACGCGATCCACTTATAACTTTACCAACTAAGCAATCGTAAGCTCTCGAAGTTGATTTTGATGCGCGTTATGTTTCACAAATCACATAAAGACAAGCGGCTACTGTTCATTTGAAAGAAATACCGTCGAGAGTCACTCTTGAGAGTTACACTTACAAATGGATATATCATTGGAGAGTGTTACGGAGAGTTGTTCTTACTTTTGTTCCTCCTTATTCTCTTTGCTTACGAGTTATTCTCAAACGAACGCAAAGCTTAAAATTTCAATAATACAAATACTTAAACATAAATGCTTAAATTTAATAAAATAAATAGGCTAGTAATAGTATAAAATAAATAGTAGTAATAAATAAATAATAAATAAATAGTAGTAATAATATAAATAGAAAAAAAGTGTGTATTCTGTGTTGTGGGTCAATTTTTGATTGTTACAATAATCAAAAATTCCAACTTCCAAATTCTGTCAATGGAATTTAAATCTGCATCGAAATTCGGTAAGAATAGCCAGCAAGTTAAAATGAGATATTTGTTCAACAGTGTTGCATTATTATACAGACGATTAGAACGGGAAATATGTATGTCGAGGAATCTCTGCTGAATGACGTTTTGTTCATTCGGACCGGTTTATCACTCAAGTCTTATAGGGTGAGCTATAAATCCTAACACCGCGCACTATTTCAACAACTTATAAATATATCCTGATAGATATATAAAAAGTGAATCACTCAAATTACTTTTTACTAAATTTGTTACTTTCATTCAACTTTCGTTCACTCGAAACTAAATTAAAACATAACAGACAAACTATTTTAGTGACAATCTTAAATATCGTATGTTGTTGCGTTTGCAATCAATATTTCTCGTGGTATCAATATTTCACTTCAAGTCAAAGTAAGGATATCAAGAGACACTTGGCTAGACTAGCAACACTTGTATCAACAAAAATCGGAAAGAAATCTTGATAGAAATTACACGAGCTTTCCAATAAAAGAAGAGAGAATGGAGACATAATTGTTAAGAGGAAACATTATAGAACAAAATTGTACAACACGTACAAGATATAAAGGATAATGTATATTAAGTTTCAAGTGTGTAATCGAAAAAAGTAAAAAAAGATTGATAAGAAATCGGACACACATAATCTACCTATGATTAGTTTCTTATTCCTTCTTTCCTTGATATTTTGAAAACGGAGCCTTTAATAAAATTGATGTAGGATCTTTTTTTATTGAAAAAAATCTCCTATATCAATAGTTTGGAAATACCAACTTATTATTAGGGAAACGAGATACGGAAACACACTGTAAAAACATAAAATTCTTCTTCTATCGCAGGATATTGTTGTTCATGAAATGGTATTTCGTGTTTGAGAAAAGTCGCCAATGCTGATATCATTGATTTTTCGATAATAAGCATGGGATTGCACTCCACCAGGCGTCTTTACGATTTGTTTTGGCTGCGAGGAACGCATAAAGCGAAGCCGGGAGGACTGTAGCGCATCGGTAGTAGGAGGCGAGAAAGAGGAGCAAGGGAAGAGAGATGGCTCGTGGCTGCACATGCGCGCTTTTTTCGTCGGGGCATTTTTAAAGATTTTTCCTGCCGCGGCGGCTCGCAGATTTAAGTCGCCGGGTCGATCCCGTCGATTCGCCCAGTGGTGGGAATCGCGCTTTGTTCCAAGCAAACAATCGAAAAAACTTGCACCGCGACAATGAAAACCGGTATAATTTCGATTAGGTCAATCTCCTATACTAGAAACAGAAGTGTGGAATGCGTCAATTTTCAAACTCAGAGAGAGAGAGAGAGAGAGAGAGAGAGAATTTATTTTTCCCCCTTTTACAACATTAAAATTTGATAATGATTTAATAATGAGCTTTTGCTTCATTTATACGTCGATAAAGTGATGGCTAAAGTACGTCAAGGAAAAAGAAAAAAATTGAGATTCGTACGAAGTCACTTCTGACGAGTCTAGACAACTCGATTTTTGCGTCGTGTCGTAAATTAATGATAATTAGAGTTAATGATCACTGGATTTGTAATGTAACTAAGAGGAAATAAAACTGGCGATTGAGCCGATTATTTTTACGCGGATTGCACTGGCTTCCGGCCCGTCTTAACGGTGCCGTAAATTAGACAAGAAAAGTGAGAAAGAAAACTCGACCTCCTCTACCTCGTACCTGACAAAATCGCGAAATAACTAGAGTGTCTTTGGTCGAAAGCGAGGACTTAATTGAACAGGTGAAAGCGACTTTGTGGACTCAAAGTGAAGGCGCTGCTGATATGCGTACAATAAAAGAAAATATCAAAGGAGAAAACCTGATATATAGTATTAGTCAAGTTTTACACTGGCAGAAGCCCGCGACATACTTTATAATAATCCACAGATAAAACAAAGTGTGCCTCGTCAGACATCAAGTAAAAAAATTCACATTTCTTCCTCCTTGAATTCTCGAAAATCGGAATTCTCGAGTTTTCAGTCTGTTGAATTGTTTTCGTACTAACACTCCTTTGGATTTTCAGATTTTTGACATATTGTTTTCGTGGCGCAAATAAACAGAAGCATATCATCTCACGTATCTTTTTCTGGGTGTGATTTACCTTCACCTGCAAGTGCTTTGAAGCATTCTTTGATTAGTGATCAATTTGTAAAATTCTTTTTTCCGATTGATTTAAGCATCTGCAATGTTGGCTCGCGCTCTATGTTGTTCGATGCCTATAAATACAAATGTGTCTTATTATCGATACATCTCACGTTTTTAAAAGTATGATATGTCACGACACTATTTTAATGAAGTGGCTTTATACATTAATTTATGGATTTGTGCCAACAAAAGAACGAGTGATAAATATGATCACGGAGGAGATTCACAAAGGTTATAATATTCGCGATATAACGCCATACGTGCTATCATTTCCCTTGCGTTCTTGTAGAAAAGAAGAGACGGTGCGCCGCAGCGGCAATGTGCATTTCGCGTGGGAGTTGCGTATAAATTACGAGGATGATTTCTGCCTCGTCTCGATATCTTATTGATTGCTGTTCTAAGCACTTCGACTTGGCAATTACGTCAATCTATTGTACGCGATGTTGAATCACGAAAATATCACTAAGTAACACGACTTCTACCTTTATATAATAATACGTTCAGTTTTTATAAATCGACTTTTATGTGTAAGATTTCTATATATTTCCATAAATCTCAATGTTTTGCATCATGCAATTTCTACATTTGGACTTGCCGCCTATATAACATATCCATACGGTATGAATTAAAAATTAAAAGTGTGAGGCTCTTGCAAGTGTGCAAGGGAGAGGGCATTCATTTGCGAAAGCAAACATCGGCCGCTATTTATCGAATGTCAGAGGAAATACCTGCGGCCCATATTCCTATCGAACCGTTCAAGGGACCTCCCTCGCGCGGCGGTCGTATGTGGGGGTGGCAAAAAACGAAACGGGCGCAACAAAAACATAACTTTCCGCGATGGCGCTCCGAAGAGTGCTCCAGAAACGAGTGGTCCTTTCCTAGTGTTCCATTGGCGTTATTCAGCTCGTCAGATCGAATGTTTGTTTTCAGAAAAATAGACAGAAACGAAATACGCCCGCTGTTAGCTCGAGAGTGTAGTGCACGCATTGACGAAGTCGAAACGTCGGATATATTTTTTTTCTTTCGCTATTGTTACCGCGATATTTTTGACGGATGCTCGAATGCACTCACAGAGTATATTATTTCTGCCTTATAAAACAATTCGCGCGCTCACATCCAAGACTACCGCGGATTTGCGCAAATATCGCGAAACGTGCGTGAAACCGACGTGTCCTGTCGCGTCTCGCAGTTAGTAATCTGATAACGATCCAATTAAAAACATTTCCGTTTGAATATATTTATTACTCTATTTAGCTTCGCTGTGTTGTCGCGATATTAATTGCTTAAGTGAAAAAGTTAAAACAGCGTGGTTATAATCAAACGTGATTCCACCTCGTAATTTTTTATATATTAATATATAATTTATAAAGTTTGGACAACCGAGATAAAATATTTCAATTGATTTCATTAGTCACATTTATCTACTTATTTATTTAATTCCAATATGTTGACATGAAGCACTGCGACATTAATTATTTGGGTAAAGTGTTTCATCAAAATAATATACAGCAATATCAGACGTAGCAAATTAAATATGATTTTATTTTTTTATAAATTTAATGCATAATTTATAAAGCCGACACGGTCGACAGAATATAAACATTCATAATCATCGTAGATCCATTCACAGATTCACGAGTCGATTTCATCGGCCGCATATATCATTTAGACGGAAAGTTTTTTAACGTAATCACTGACTGGATATTGTAATTTACTATATTTTTGTCACGTTATACCATTAATCCGCCATTTACAAAGATAAAGTAGGCAACCAAGCGTACGCATCTATAATTATTATATACCAATAGTAGATTGAATACGGCAGATCACGGATTTTCTACACGCGAGCCAGCTCGTTTGCATTAATTCTTATATTACGAATGATACGGAGCAATGATCGCTCTTTTATCGCCAGAAGTCAAACGATAAACTCGTCGACGCGTTTATTTTCCGAATGCACGCGCGACTTCGGTGCTTCCTCTCTTCGCCTCTCTTTTCCTCTCTCACTCTTTCTCTCTCTCTCTTTCTCTCGTTTTCGCGCTCTCTCTTCTCGCTATTCAATAAAAATGACTCATATTTGTTGGAGCGATTCGAAGTACGGAGCATCTTCAGCAAACAATTACAATCTTTGTACAATGTATTTCTTATATCGTATCGCACAATGTTTCACTGTATTTCATATTACACGTTACGATTAGAAATCCCAATGCGCGAAAAAAGAATGCTGTCGATATATGCTTTGTGTGTATAATAAAATATTTTCTTTCTATCGTATCACGCGATACATGTCTCGGTGTTGCATCTTACGATTTTATCGCATTATGTCATGATTATCTCGCGACGCAAATGTATCTGGTGGAAAGAAGGAAACTTTTGATGAAAAAAAAAGTTCAGAGATTAATGTTTTCCGCAATTTTCATTCCTCGCAGTAATGTCGACAGAGTTTGAAAAAACTCGGGTTTTGAAAAAAAAACCTGACCCAGACGGGTTTTTTAGGATTTTATTGGGTTTTTCCAGGTTTAAAAAAAAAAATGTATTTTTATTCTTTATAATCCAATATTAATGATTCGCAAGATTTACTATTCAATATAATATAATTATATTATATGAATTAATTTCAATTAAATTAAATTAAATTTCTTAATTAATGGAATATACACGCACATATATTTATATAAGAAGTATTCTATTTCTATGCCAAATCAATCAGTCTTTGAGTCCGATCATTTTTTTGACAAAAAATAATTCCATCACGTGATGATGTCTTAAAATGTTTGTTACGTATAGTTTTTTTTATAAATTTGTTAAAAAAATATAAATACAATTTTTAATACAATTTATGTTTACTATTTACAATTGAGGGGATGGGCGAAATAAAGGCACAATTTTGTTTAGGCTCTCTTTCCACAATTCTATTTAGGTAATTAGCTTTTTCATGTAATATTAATCCTAATAGAGAAGTATTGTAACATATAACTTCTTAAAGACATTACATCAATTCATATTATTGTACTTATTTGTGTATAATAAAAAAGTAGCAAATTATTTTAATTTTTATTAATATCAAGATTTTATAATTTACTTTTATTCCACTCATCCCCTCAATTACTATTTGAAGGATGAAAATTAAAACTAAAAGTAAATTAAATTAAACAATTTTTTTTAATTTTCTAAAATCGAAAAAAAGCTTTATCATGAAATCTCGAAATATTTGTTATTTATAATAGATTTTTTTGTGAATTTTTTAAAGAAAAAGCATTTTTGAAAAATCATAAATTGTATACGTTATAATTTAATAAATAAATGTTTATCGTTTTTTTGGGATCTAATAATAATATAAATCATGATTGAAATTAAAATACAAAATACATTTTTATTCAAAACAAATTTAAATTTAGTTTTATTATGTCTTCTTTTTCTTATTTTATTTACAATTCATTTATAATATTAAATTATTTTTATTTATATTAATTTATATTACATGATTTATTTATGCTATTATTAAATTTTAATTAGACTTATTGGATTTATTTAAGTAGATTCTTTTAGTGGGTCCAATAAAACTCACCGGGTTTTATTGGGTTGGACCCACCTTGTCAAACTCTGAATGTCGATCATCTTTGAGAATTTGAAGATTGAATCTTCCAGATTGAATCTTCCAGTACTAATTCCTAGCTAAAACGTGACTTTGACTTGCGCGGACGCGCACAAATATTTACGAGCTTTACAACTTGCACTTTATGTAAAACCCATTGGAGAGAAATCTTAGGAGGCATTATGTCGTCGTAACTCCGTATAATGCTAGACCTGGTGGGATTACACTTGACACATTGAAAATGACAATATTCATCTATAATGATCGTTATTTCCAAGATTCCAAAGAAAACAATGATAAGAATATGGATTTTAAAAATATCTTGAAAGAAATATCTTCTTCGAAAGACGACTGCATTTGAATGGTATGAACATCTAATATCTACAAGATTAGTTTAAATATGCGTTTATATAATAATAATAATGAAAATAATCACAGCCGCATTTATTGTTAGAGTTGTCTGCGCCACACTTTGATGACTGTTTTACGAGTTATTTAATTGGAAGTATGACTGATTTTCTCAACATAAACTACGCTGCGTAAGCGCTGCAGAATATAACGATAGTTTGCGATTATGATCGTTCGCTTTAACGCGATACCAAGTATATCGCGCGATTAAGATATTCACGTGATCGTTAAGACAATATAATAATTATTATCGGTGCAGCGCGGCGAAGTTATTGCGATTTATACTCACTGTGAGTTCTCCGTATTAACGTGATTTATTTACGTTGAACGTTATTATCGATATCTAATGCCCCTTTCCTAAATACACTATTTTTATCGCGGTTACAAAATGTTCCCGAAAAGAAATTTGGAATTATAGTTCATGTACATTACGTGCAAATTTACTGCCGATAATTTAATGCTATAAATTAAGAAAGTTTTTCAGGATTGCCACAAATTCTATAACTTTTCCCTGATTTCCATTGCAGATAAAATTTTATGATTTCTTCTGACTTTCAATAATATTTTGAATTTTTTGTATTTTCATCCTAATTTGGAAACCGTCAAATATTTTGTTGAGAGTGCAATTTAATAGAGCGATGTAAATATTACCATTAATAATGTTGCTGATACTTGCATTTAATTATTAAGTTGAAAGTATTTCAAATCTGCATAGATGTGATGTACGCACATGTCAAACTTTTATGAAAGAATTTTAATTTTCCCGAAAATTCCCTGACTTTTCTCTAATTTCCATGACCGTTTCCAATTCTCCTGATATTTCCTTGATTTTCAATTTTGTGGCAATTTTGTGGCTATTTTTACATGCGCCAATTGTTGAAAATGCATAAGGTCGATTTGACGCATGCAGTCCGACACATACTAAATTTTCACCAGCATTCTTATCAAAATGGCATATCTAAATAGGCAATCCGTCTCTTTCTAGCAATGCGCGTTAAGTCTATATTTCCCCGTCACAAATATAATCGCGCCAGGGACTCTCGCTGTGTTTGAAATCGTCGCCGCGGCGGCTACGTCCTTCGGCTAGGGCATGTTTACGAAAGCGATTTATCGAGTAGAATTCGTGGAAATCAGATTAGCCCTTCGCGACCCGACGCGGTATTTTTCAAGTCCGCGCGCGTTAAACAGTTTCCTCTCAACAATTAAATCTTCACTTTCGCGACTACATAATAGAAATGACAAATGAATGCAATGATAGATAAATATTCGAATCGACCGGAATAAGAGTTCGATCGGAGAAAGATCATTGCGGTGGCAATTCAGATCGCGATGTAAAAAGAAAGGTGTACCATTCATATTGATGCGCGGTTGAAGAATGAATTTCTGGTCGAATATGATTGGCTGTTCCAGTATACTAACACTATTATTTCTACCTGAGTCGAAATTTTGCTTCACTTTGAATCTTAATTTTAGATAGTCATATGTAGACTCTAAAGATTTATAATAGATTTTAATCAAATGAATATTGAGCTTCGTTGAGCCTGTAAATGGCAGTTATTGAAAAATTTCCTATTTTTATGGATTAAAAAAAGTTTTCTAGTACACTGAAAGAAAAGATTGACTGAATATGGCATGGCATTTTCAATTGGTTCAATAGCAGCCAATTAAAAATGCTATGCTATATATATATTTTATACCATCTAATCTGCTGTAACAGCCAATTTTTTCTTTCAGTGTAGAAGCTGTAAATTAAGTAATAGAAAGTTAAATAAAGAAGTTCTATTTAATTATTTAAGTATCAAAACAAGTTTAAAAGATTTGAGGAGGTTAAAAGATTGAAAGTAGATAAAAATTTCGACTCAGGGATACGCAGGAAAACGTAATTTGGGGCAAATTTGATTTGTTGTCGGTATTGCTATCGCCGTTACGCGCAATGTTACACCTTCCTTTTTACATCATAATTCAGACAAGCGCGATTGTTTCCTGCCGTTTTCCAGCAAGAGACAGTGTAACGCACTGAAAGAAAAGATTGGTTGTTATAATGCAGCAAATTAGATGATTAAATATGGCGTATAATTTTAATTAGTTGTAGCAACCAATTTTTGATTGAGTTAGCCAAATCGAAATCCTATACTGACATTGCGGATAGGTTAACACAACCAACAATTTACTGCAGCAATCAAAAATTGGCTGTTGCAACCAATTAAAAATACTATGCCATATTTTACCATCAAATTTACTGCAGCAGCCAATCTTTTCTTTCACTATACTTTCATCTTTGTTTAACATCGGCAAATAAGGATGTAACGATTCACTGTGTTACATCTATCGTATCTCTTGCTGGAAAACACCCTCCGTCATCGACCTTCCGTTGAATGATAACTCGCCCTCGGCTGAAACTCGCTGCCATAGGCCGCGCGGGACGCACTCACTCATGATTGTCGGCGTTGCATTTCTCGGTCACAAAGAGCACGATCACGAGAGTCCTCGGTCGACGACGCTCACCTTGACCAGGCAACGCGCCTCGATCGGTGTGGAGTCGCGCCGCGGCGCAAGTGCAACCGCGTGATCACAACAGGTTTTCATTGTCGAGCCGCTCCAAATAAATCCGTCTCCTTTACCGATAAAACTTTCGATAAGAGTGTCATGTGCGATTGTCATCTTTCGAAAAGGTAGAATATCGAATTCATAGACTTGGAACGTTTCGCATTAGGCGCGCTTGAAAAGATCGCGTCCCTCGCCAAGTTCCAAGTTCCACGATAGTTGTTCGCGACTCGATTGACTTTTAATGAGACATAAACATGTGTAATACTCGCGATGAATGGGGCGAGGGGGAATTTTCAGTGATAAAATTAGACGATAAGATATTTCCTTTTTGTAAATGAAACTTGAAGGAAGTTTTGATTCAGGGTTTAGTACTTCGAAGATATTTAAAGTTGAATATTAAAAAGTTAGTAAGATAGTTGCAGCGTCACATTGAGTTTCCGTTTTGTGAGAAAAAGCCAATTCCAGGACTGGTCCGACGAATCCGTTGAATAATACGAAGAGTTCGATATGCGCCTCGTATGTTGTCTTACCGCTGAATTACGTCGCTATGAGTCGGAGGACGAAACGACAATTGGATTATTTCCCTTCTAGATTGATTCTACTGTGTACATCTGTGAGAAGGTTTACAGTTTAGACCGTCGCGTCGGAGGGTAGCTCGGAAACTTATCGTTTTGTGCGTTTCGTCACTTTGCTCGCCGCGATAAATTGAAGACCGATTAGATGACCCAAACGGCGCGGTGGATATTACGTGATTGTGTCTCGCGTATATATCATCACGTAACTCTCTCCTTTCCTTTCCTGTGCCTTCTTGTCTCACTCGAGAAGAAAGGAATATTTTGTACAAACTGCGATGCTCGTCACATTATATCAATTCATCTGCCATTCGTATGTTATTTCGAAGCAATAAATAGTGAGTTCGAGCAAATGGTCCGTATTGCGTTAATAACAAATATTTGCTGGAACGTTTAATTATCGCAAAATGTAGCTGGTAATCATGTCAGTAACAAATTAATTTAATTTTATATATTTCGGATAATTACAAGATACAATCATGAATCAATGATGAACGACGATCAATCGTATAGTTATCGTTACCGCAAACGATATTGTAAATAATTGACTATAAACTGACATACAGGATAATGCTATTACAACTTAATTAACTGTTTTTGTCTTGTTTTATCATTTATCAATGTATCAAATCATTTCAAAAGAATTTTCAGTTATAATGTTTATGAATAATGTTCTCCTGTATGCCATTAAAAATACTGATGCGCCTCTTCGAGAACTTCTCGCGCTTTTTTATATCTACTACAAATATTTAATTGATGATGCATACCTGTGTAATAAGCTATATAATGTCTAACAACGCTGTGTTTCATCCTTTAAATCACACGTGGATTCGTCAGTATATTTAATCATCAATTTCCGTCTAATTTATATTACAATTATCACAAGTAGACGTGTTAGGAGGAGGAGGGTGGGTGGATGGGGAGAGGAGGGGGGGAGGGGGTAATTACACCCAATCTACGATTATTTTTCTCGACGTCTTGGTCTGTATTCGTGTGGTTTTTTCCTCTTTTAAAATTATTCCCTTATTAAAGCGCGATACGCTGTACATTCAGTTTAAATAAAGTAGTTTATACAATCAACGCTATCACTTTCTTTGCATTTCCTCCGTATCGATATTCATAGCGCGAATATATATTTTGCTCCAGAACATTAATTAACATTCTCCTTCTTCCATAGCAAAGTGTTACATAATAAAGAGATTTAATCATTTCAAGATCCAATTTTATGATTAGTTTCTGAGAGCACGAAGCTTACTGTTACAGTGGAATTACTTAATTGTACTAGTCTCGCGTTTATCTCAAATTGGTTTCTGACTTTTTGCGGTTTCTTTTATTCATTCGCCGTAGGATCTTGGATATACGTCTGTCTTGCCGTGTTCTCACTTAACGTTCCAACCGATTCATATAACTTTTGCTACATCATTTTGCACAGTGCCGGTGCTCATGAGAGGGATTTGTAGTAAGTTACGTCTCTCTTTCTCCCTCTTTTCTCCTTATACGCTTTCGCTTGTTTTCATCTCGTGCAGCAACCGCGAACACGCGACTTTTCTCTCTCCGTCTGACGTTGGGCGCAGAGAATTTCGTACACTAGACGTTGACCGACGGACAGCAAAACTCTTAGGTCCTCCTTGATATTTCTGGTCTCACCCCACGCATTTCGTTTCTCCTCCTCCTCTCTCTCTCTCTCTCTCTCTCTCTCTCTCTCGTTTTTCTCTTTCTTCCTCTCTCCCTTTAGGTCTTCCAACATTAAACACTGTCTCGTTCAATCAAGCTACGCGTTCGACCGCAGACACACACGAGTTTTGCACGGAACACGTGTCTAACTAGCATTGTTAATCGCAGTCGGAAGAACACTTCTGCCTGTAGTCGTCGGAGCGTTATAGTTGGATCGTGTAACTGTCCCGGTATGCATACGTGCACACGCGAGCATGGGGACAGGCAGTAGAGGGAGGGGGTGAGAGATGAGTGAGAGAAAGAGAGAGAAAGAAAGAGAAAGAGAGAAAGGATACTCGAATAAAAGATACGGCGAGAGAAAAATATAGATACTGAAATCAAAGCAGAGTTTTAACGAATTTCAATTTTCCAAACGAGGTATCACGTGCCACGTATGAAGGTACAGAAATAAAAATTCTCGTATTCACACACGCTCGTATTCACTATCGAGCGATCGAAATCATCGAAATTATACATTACCGGAGTTTGAATGGATCTTCGGAGAGGCGGAGAGTCATGGACGGAGTGCAGAACGTCGGGGGAGGGGGAGGGGGGAGAAAACGAGAAGGGAGTTCGGCGGGAAAATTCGAAACCGCGTGTGTACGGTGCGGCGCACGCGATGACGTCGCGTTTTGCCGAAACGTGGCCGCACAGGTGGCTACCGGCGCCTGTCGCAGACATGAGGGATAAAATTCGACGGACCAGACGAGCGTGGCGAGGGAGGAGAGAAGGGGGGGGGGAGGAAAAGAGGAGAGAGAAGAGGAGGGCAGCCGCTAAATGATACAAAGCCGGACGCGCGCTTATCCGTGCTCGCCGGCGAATCTGTCTCTGCCCGGTGCGCTTTTTACAAAATCTACATGTGTGCGTGTGCGTGTATCTGTGAGACACGCGAGTGCGTGCGTTACGATGGTACTTACCGGAGTTGTAATATTCCTTAAAGTAGCGCGTCGCCGCACGTTGGACGATCGAGTAATACAAGTTCACGTACGACGTCGACTGGTTCTGCGCTGAGAGCGCCATTTACACTGTATTATCTCCGCGCGCGGGTCACCGTGTATGCATATAAATATGTAATATGCGCGTGTATGTTTCACGCGCGCGTACGCGGATCACGACGCGCGTGTGGCGCGATATAGTAAAACGCGGCACGGCAACGTGCGAGAGCGCGCGGCGCGGCGCGGCGCCCGGTCTCGTCGGCTTGCTCCTGCTCTTGCTATGCTGTCGCGCGGCGACGATACGTCCTCCTCCTCCTCCTCCTCCTTCTCCTCCTTCTTCTTCTTCGTCGCCTCTTTTTTCTTTTTTCTTCTGCCGTTCCTGCTGTTTCGTCTCCTGTCTATTTCTCTCTCGTCGTCGTCGTCGTCGTCGTCGTCGTCGTCGTCGTCGTCGTTGTCCTTCTTGTCGTCGTCGTCGTCGTCGTCGTCGTCGTCGTCGTCGTCGTCGTCGTCGTCGTCGTCAGTTTCCTCTTCTAGATCCGCGGCCGTGAAACTTTTCTTATCGTTGGCGCGCCGTTCTACGTTCGTTCTTGTACGGCCTTCAGACAGCAGCGAGACGATCTCGCATGCCGGGAAACGGCCCGCGACTTTAATCCTCGCCACACTCGCTTTCGGGTTACCCGCGCCGGTAGACACAATCTCGGTAGACTCGGCCTGAGCCCCCCCGAGTAACTCGCCAAGACCGAGACACTGGCGAGCGCTCTGCAGCGTTGCCACACTTCCGTCGTCGCGGTGCACGCGCGATCAGAGTGGGGATTTCTGGACTGGTTCGGGATTGGGATGGTAGAGAATATCGGGAGAGGACGCGAGAGTGGAGAAGGTGCCATGGAACGAGTCGCGGTGGGGTAGCGGTGGCGGCGGCGGCGGCGGCGGCATTGGTGGGTTCACTTGACTCTACTTCCTAGGAAAGGAAGGACGGAAGGAAGGTGTATACAGTTTGACCTAAACGATACTAC
>NW_017259370.1:2280508-2281019 GCF_001594045.1 Atta colombica
CACTCCACTTTAAACCCACAACACAAATATCTCACACACAAATGTAGATTAGATTAATTTTTATCTAAGAATTATAGAAAATGTTTTTTTTTCTAAGTCTGAGAATTAAAAAAAGATAAAAATAAATTGAACCGAGACTTGAGTTAATCTTATTTGTGGAATCGAGCATAAGGGGATTCTAAAGTCATCTGTATCTCTCTTACCAATTATTTTTCAAGTATTTTTCTAGTTGTCTTTACAGATTTAAAAATTCTTTTCCACAATTAAAAGTGTAAACAGTAGTAAAGTCCATATCGGTAAAAACGAAAAAAGTTGGAAAATTGCAGTTTTTTGTTATCGGCTTCTGGCGTTAACTAGTATCAATGTTTGCTTTATATAATACTTTGTGTAAAACAGTCTTGGTTTGGATTAGAGATTACAACATTAGATGAACAATATTGAATCCTTAGAATTAGGCTTAAATACCTTATGAAAGATTAGTTAAAAATTTTGTATATATATATATATATAT
>NW_017259370.1:2281119-2300826 GCF_001594045.1 Atta colombica
AGTCCTACTGAAAACGATAAAACAGATGACTTTAAAATCCCTTTTCTAAAGTATAGATGCAAAAAAGAAAAAGTTCTCTAATATCCATTTTTACAAATGCAATTCAATTTTAATCATAGTTCAACTCTTTATCCTTTTTTAATTATAAGAATTAAACAAAAGACAATAACATTAACTGAGATTTAGTTTACATTGGTAGATATAGGCGTAAATGTGTGGATGATTTCAATGATGATGAGCGTTGAAGTCATGCAACATTCTTGTTTTTAACTTATCAGCACAATCTGATTATGAATGATGATAAATATATAATTTTTTGGTATATTCAGCTTCTTGTTCTTCCAGAGCATCTTGTGTCGATTTAATCGGATTGCTCCGATTTGGATGTCTCTGTAGGCTTATTTCGATACATCCTTTAGCAAGAATGACAAAATCTCGAAGAATATTGAAATCAGAATTCCATAATTATAAGAAGCTATTCATCTCTCGTATTCAATTCGACAAAGTACTCTGATAATTAATTAATTAATTACTAATCATCCTTAACGAAAAACTATAAATTTTCTATTTCGAAAAGCTAAAATTATTCAGCCTTATGAAAGATGTACAATTAATGTTGTTTTTTGGATCCCATTTGAATTCATATCAAACATTCGTTCTAGTGTCAATCAACTTTTGTTCCAATCTTTTAATTTATATGATTGGTCAATTCTTATTATCCTGATTATCGGGGAAATTAGTGGAGGAAGCACGGGTAGCCGAGATTCAGCGTTCGTTCCTGACGAGAGGAGGTTGGTGGCGGTGATGGTGGTGGCGGTGGCGGCGGCAGCGATCAGTGGTGGTGGAGAACGAGACGACCGGCGAGGACCGACAGCAGGAAGGGGAGGGTCGAGAGGAGGCGAAGCGAGGAAGTTATATTCGTTGAACCGGTAGAAGGGGTTTGATTCCATGCCGTCGGGGGACAACGGTCTACGGCGGTGGGGAGCGGCCTTTCGGTGTAGGGGAACGATCGAGTTGGCGGGGAAACTGTCCGATCGCTTTACCTCTCTCTCCTTCTTTCTCTCGAGCCATCAGACGTTCCTCTTCCAATCCCTCCGTCTCCCTACCTCACCACGCGTCATCCTCTCACACTCCCAGCGAGCCGACGTGTACCCCTCAATGCGCGCTGCGCCGTGATGCATCGCGCTGGCGGCGGCATCGCCTCTACGAGTCACAAGGTATGCTCGTGCCGCGAATACGAACTGCCTCTCCCAAATCAATATCACTCGTCGAAAAAAAAGGGGGTAAAAGAAAGAAAGGAAAGAGAGAGAGAGAGAGAGAGAGAGAGAAAAAAAGACGACTCGGCACCTATAATTGCCGAACTTCCGCGATAACCGTCTCCACTCTCTGTCCCCAGTCTTGCCCGCCGATCGCCGACCATCGCCGACGAGAGAGCACCGTCGTCGTCTTCTGCTTCCCTCCCTCCCCCTGCCCTTGCGTCTCGCCGCCGTCTCCACCACCACTTCCTCCACCTCTCGCGCGTTCCCACCCCGTTTCTCGCGTGGGGTTAGGTTCACGCGCCAGGTTGATTAGGGCCTCCCTCCGCCGCCGCGCTATCACGCACGTTTCCCGCCATCCAATGTCCGCGCACGATGATTTTCACTGACTATACCCGCGACCTCGCAGCCACGTGCTCGGCTCGCTCTCGCGACCGCGCGCGCCCGCCACGAAAACAAAGGGGGCCGATGCGCCCGCGAGAGCGGGCTAGTCGCTAAGGCACTACCTCGTCGTCGCTGGACATTCGGATGCGACGTCTGGCTCTCTCACGAATCATGAGCGTGCCTATGCAAGCTATATGTATGTATACAAGATACGTGTGACGCGCGATGTTAAACGCGATTCGAACCCGACTCGTCGCGGTCATATATGTGTTAGCATGCAGAAGCATGCGGACTCGAACCGCGTGCACAGCGACGAACGATAAGCCATAGGCTTCAGCGGAACGGATGCGTTCGCTTAAAATTCTGTCTTGATAACGTAGTTTATCGATATCGCGATTTACAACAATACGACGTCAAATCCTCTTACTTTTATAAAAGATGCCTTGTCGCGTGGTACATTATATACAATTGAAAAATGAATTTTTGCTTCTCCTTTTCTCAATTTTGTTCAGGCCGAAAGAATTTATATCCTAGAATAAAATTTTCTAGACAGCGGATTGATGAATACTCAATGTTGACGGAAGAAGGACCCGATGTTCTTATGTAAGCTTCGTAAGATTCGAAGCATCGATGATATCTCGGATCTTGTTCTCGATCAATTGTTCTCGCGAAGATGAAAGAAACATGGAAATTCATGAGCAAGTCGACGATACTTTACAATGCATCGTTGTACTGACCCGATTACAACTTATCGCTTGCTATAATGCGCCGCGAGATAACCGTTCGAACCGAATGAACTATAAGCTATGGGATCGCGCGTGGTTGTGAATTTTTAGAAATCATTTAATGTAAATGCTATTTTAATTTTATCGTCCACTTAGATTTTTCCTGAAATCTTATAAGAAATGTTCTCATCCTATGCAATTGCAAGGTATATTTTACAGAGATAGCAAACTTTTTTCTTTTCAAGAAAAGAATTCCTCTATTGATGTTGCTTTCGATAATATATTTTATTTATTAATGTACCCCACTTTGTTGGCGAATTCTTATTTAATAATAAAAAGTGAAATATAATGAATCAAAAAATTACAAAAGAAGCTCTTAGGAAGCAACATAGAATAAGAATGTGTGTATAGAAATTATATTAATAGAAATTAAATGCAGACATTTTATTCTGGGTTTTCTTTGAAATAAAGTTAATAAAATAATTTCGTTCTACAGTAAATCATTGGAATTATCAATATGAATAATTACAAAGCGATATTGAATCGGAAACATCGTAATACTAAAGTTAAAGAATAAAAGAATGATCAAACATCTCAGTACTTAAATCGTGAGTCGGAAATTAAAACTGAAAATGTTGAAAAGTCACTGTGTAACTATTGTAGTCTAATATATAAATAAATTGAAGTTTACAAAATTGATTACAGCGCGCGATCATAGGCCAATAAAATAATAATAATAATTTACATTAGAAATATAATATCGATGAGATGATAAAGTAGAGCGCAAATAAAAGTACACGAGTTGTTGTGAGCTTATTAGAGACCCACGAACGGATACACGTGTTTATACATACTAAATTAATATTAAATTGAATGGAAAAACATAGAAGCATGATGTCTTTGCAAAAAAGGTCACAATATAACAGACCTAAAGAATCTGTGCCGTTTCGAAATATATATGTATGTATTAATTTTTAATTTTTGACGTCGAATACGGAAAATCCTTCCAAAACACACCTAGTTTGTTGAAAGTGCAAAGCGAATCTTGTTCGAGTCCGAAAGGGTGCGGTCTTTTTCGGTGAAAAAAGGGAGAAAAAACCCGTCACGGAGTGTAAGGATCGTTATCGCCAAGTTCTCGGCCATGAACGAAGAACGGATTTAACGATCGTTTTGCGCGACGCGGCAAGGCGCGGAAAGAGAGTCGCGGGAGAGGGATGCCGCGACGCGACGCTGGCGAGAAGTCGCGTCTCTTTCTCCGACGTGTATAGTGGTAGCCCCGTCCTAAAAGCGAACGATGAGCGAGGAGCGAGAAGAGCAAAAGTACGCGTTAGGGCTGGTGCAGCCGCGCGGTCCGCGGCCGCCTATATTTATCCGACGATGCAATATTTGGTCGTGTCTTCAAGAGAGAGAGAGAGAGAGAGAGAGAGAGAGAGAGACTCAGAGTCGACCACATTCGTCCACAACTCGCAGCGCACGGATGGGCGCATGAACGAACTCGCAGCAGCGGCGGGCAGCAGCAGCAGCAGCAGCAGCAGCAGCAGCTTGCGCGCCTCTCTCTTTTCTTCTCCTGTCCTTCGCGCGTTCTCTTTCTCTCCTTTGTCTCCTCTTCTTCTCTCTCCCCATTTTCTTCGTTCTTTCTCTTTCTCTCTTCCTGCCTCCGTTTCCTTCTTCTGCTTTATCACAATGAGCGGCTGCGTGTGCATGTCGGTGTCGTTAGGCAGTAGCTGCTGGTGCAGGCGTGGTTGGTTCCTTGCCCTCTGTCGCGTATTTATATCTAGCGAGTAGAGCGAATGCATTGCGGTTCGCTTCTTGTTTGCCGGGACCACTCCTCTCTTTCTCTCTCTTGCTCTCGTGCTTCTCTTCCCCTCGTTCTCGCTCTTTCGCGCTCCCTCCCTCTCTCTCTCTCTCTCTCTCTCTCTCTCTCTCTCTCTCTCTCTCTCTTTCTTTCTCTCTCTCCTCGTATCGCGGCCCCGCCAAACCTGCTCCGTGCAACGTTAACGCCTAGCGCCGGCTAATCACCGGGATACGTGGATTTTTCTCGCCGTCGTGCGGACTTGCTCTGATGATTTCTGGTTCCAATGCGATCTGCGAAATCTTCCGGAAAACCCGTCGGTTTATAACTCGTCGGCGAACGAACATATGAGTGGTACGAGCTCTCGACAGAGCTACTTCACGAGAACACTTCTTAAGATGAAGCAGCCGACGTAACGCCGACTTGCCGGAGATCATTTGCTTCCGCGAGAAATTAGATCGAACGGGTAAACGAAACGAGAACGCATAGGATGGGGCAAATAATGGTCGGTAGATTGCGGTTTGGTCCGGCGCAATATCCTTCTCCACGCGCATCGCTACATCGCGTCCGCTTTTTTTTCTTGCCTCAACCCTCCGCCCTAACTCCCCTTCTCTCGCGCTCTTGGGCCCCTATCTGCCCGGTCACCCCGTTAAATCCGGTCTAGAAATATCGCGTTAACGTCGACGTTAGCGGATCCAGGATAATAGTAATTTCCGATAGCGCGGTTAAGACCCCCGGAGTTGTTACACCAAACAAGAATGCCTCAGTGCGACAATTGTGTGTGTTTGCTCCGTTCGTGTCATTATGTTCGAATCGATTACGTTGAAAATAACATACATAAGTTTGTAGCTTTTTGCAAGTCAAAGAAGCTAATGGGACGTGTTAAATTCGATGTATGCTTACTGAAACACACGCGATGGATGTAACGACTGTAGCGCGTAATGTTAATAATGATTTTTTTTTATAATGGCATGTATATTATATGCTTTGTGAACGATAAACGCTAGTATCGTATCACATGGTATATATAATTATAACGTAAATTTAAGATAAAAATTTAACATGACATTTATATTTTATATTTTCTTCTCAAGTCAAGTTTACATACATAACGAGGCCTTTATTACTATCTCAATAATCCCAGGCTCTTTGTATTTATACCGTTTTCAAAATGACCAATTCGCTCACGCCGCATTCGAGAGCACGTGATTCTCGTTATGACAAGCAGCACGATGATCTCTCGAGTGACCATCGCGTGAGCGACAAACGAGCGATAGACTTTTCTTTTCTTTCTGAGAATATCGCGGCCGCGGTCGAGCGAGATTCAGTCAGGAGTGAAAATTTAATGCGATTTTAATCGGCACGATAATCTGCGTCGATGGACGATGGATGGAAGCAACCAGAAAGCAACGAGAATAAAATCGAACCATTCATTTAGAGATTCCGAGCAAAAGCTGCATTTTTCGTAAAATTCAAGGAAATTTTTTTCAGCGAAAGCTTAAGGATCGATCATTTATATACAAATATCAGTTTCTTTTTCTTAATATTATAATTATGCCACGATACACACACACACACACACACACACACACACACACACACACACACACACATAATACATACATACATACAGACATATATATATATATATATTTATCGTGGCATAATTATCATAAGAAAATGTATGCATATGTGTGTGTGTGTGTGTAATATTTTGTCCACAAACATTAAATGAAAGCAATACTTATAATGCTGGCGCTATATGGTCGCAATTAATGAGTTTTACCACCCCACATGATGCTTCGCGAGTAAACATCGAGAAATGGATTTCTCCAGCAATTGACGTATTCGATTATGGGCAATTAAACAGCCGCGCTTATTACGAGAGATAAAAGAAGGGGCAATGGCTCGTACCCGACAGCCATAAACATCCGTTGCATTTCGATCGATCGCAATAAAGAAACTTTGTGTCGGCCATTGCCGATGCGTGAGCAGCATATTGTAATGATATGATTAATTGCCAGCATGCCACATAAATTTAAACGGTGGATTTAGTAGCTGCCGATGAGCCTAATATAATGACGGATTTACAACTCCAGCTAAGCACAATATTTAGAGGGATTTACTTCTAATAATATTTATTATAACATATAATAAAATCCAGCAGATCAACTCAAACTCTTTTTCCTTTTTAGCTTTTTAATAAGCGAATAAAATGCACATTTTATTGTTTAAACTTTAAAGAAACGCGAATTCGAAAAATTTTAATCCTGTAAAAGTAGGACTGATTCAATCTAATTCGAGTTTTCATTTGAGTTATCGAATTCGATCAAGAACTCTACTTTTTCGATCGAACGCATCCATTGCGGACTTTCATCGGGGGAAGGGGAGGGAGGGAGGAGAAATGAAAAAAAAGGTAAGAATGACCACTCCGCTAAGTTCCTAAGGTGAGGAAGCAACCAAAGAAATCGTGCCTCTTTAAAGTTATCGAGAGCAATCTTTCCCTCCCTTCGGTTGCCACTGTTACAATTTCAAACAGTTCTGCGTTTCATTTATTTTTTATCGGGGAGAAGTTTGTTGACCTTGCAGTGCGAAACGCCAGGAATACATTGGTGGAGGCACGAAAGTGGGGTAGACGACGGGTGGTGCTGGCGGTGGCGGTGACGGCGACGGAGGGCTCGACAGCGGGGGAGGAGGGAGGACGGTGGCGGCGGCGGCGGCGGCGGCGGCGGTGGCGGCGGAAGGAGGGCGAGGACCAAGGGTACGCGGGGAACCGAGGATTGCCGCAGCGGCGGTGGTGAGGGGGTTGCTCCGGGAGTGGGATGAATCGAGAGGCGAAGCGAGTTATTTCGCGCGAAGTGTGCATTGCCCGAATTTGCCTTCGTGCTTTTTTTCCCCGTTTTTTCCCTTGATTCCCGCGCTACTCCATCGTCCACAACGCGCATCCTAAACATGGTCGCGAGAGACCTCCCGTGTGAGTGTATAGCGTATACCTCTCGCAAAAGGTGTGTCAAAAAAGTCTCGTAGCGCTCCTACAACCGCCTGTCTCAGATCTTTTTTTTATTCCTTCCTGTTCTCCTTTCTGCCGCGTTTTAATTGTTCCAACGGAATGAAATAATTCAGTTCTTTGATAAGAATTAATATTTGTTGCAGTGAATTCTCTTTCATTTTACATTGAGCGCTTAATTATATCGTGGTACTTTATTATACCCAAAGAAATTGTAACAATTATTTCTCTAATTGCTCGCATAGCGATGTTATGAGTATTTTTACATATTTTTTAATTCAAAATTTCTGGTTCGAAGGATGAAGAATTTGTTAAGAGTGAAACTTTCCCTGTAGGGTATATGTAGCCAATTGCAGTTGGTCTCCGTTACCGATAAAGATGTTTCCTCGATAAAAGTCATTATATCGGTGCGCGATTGTTCGATAACGTTTACGGAATGCAGCGCGGAATTTCATTATTGGTCACAACATAGATCTTGAGGACAGTAATAACAGTAGTGTGCTGTATAATGACTTTGGAATTACTACCGAATAAATAGTATTAGCGTTCCACGCTATTATAATTGTACTGTGACTGGTAATTCGACATAGGTAATCTCCGAAGGTAGCACAATGTTGTGGTGTCCTCTCGCGAGTAATAATCATTAAAATTGCCGCGTTTTGACACCCGCGTCACACAACTGAATTGTCTATTGGAATACGAAAAAATCGATTTTGCTGAAGTATCTAAAGCTAGATATAGATTTGATAATAATTCTGTTTTGGAACATCAAAATAATTATTGTAAAACGCTCAAACTAGTTGTTAGAATGTTAAAACTTTTTGCAGCATTGTTATTAACACTCAAGCATTCTGCATAATTATTTTGATAGTTCAACAAAATTATTTCTATATCTGACTAAATCTATAGATACTTCAGCAAAACTTTTCTTTCCGTAAAAAGAAAATGCAGATTAATTTTTTATATTAAAATTTTCGACAACATTTTTGTTCCGTACACTAATTTTTTCCTCGAAAGATAATTCTTCGTCTTTCAGAAGTTTACAAAAATCAAAAGTAAAATAGAATCGAAAATATCAAGGAAAACATAATTAAACAAGTTAAAGTTTAAACATTTTGTCGAATACAGTTCTGAAAATAATTTTGTTAGACCATCAAAGTAATTATGTAAAACATTAAAGCTGGTTGCTGGAATGTTAAAACTTTTTGCAGTATTACTTATCGTGCTCGAATGTCTCCTCCATAATTATTATAATAGTTCAACAAAATTATTTTCACATCTGTATTTAGCTAAATTTTATAGATACTCGAGCGCAAATCATTCTTGTCGTATAGTGTCTTGCATAATGTAATCATAAAAAACGAAGATAATTCCGCAATGATATTACACAATGCATTACGCATTCACATCTCTTCCTTATGTCTCGGCTAAAGTGGGAGGTGGGTATCCAAATTGAAAGCATGATTGTACGGATACGGCCTTAAAAGTGCGACCGACGACGGGCGTTGGGTTGGGTTAGGCTCTTCGGACTTCGCGTGTCTGCGTCCCGTCTGGCCACGTGTATCTTGCACCGACTCTGGTTTTGCTTGGTACGACTCTTTTGCGAATTTTTTTGATTTCGCCAACGAAACCATTTTGCCAGTCCGGCACAGAGCGAATTTAAAACGCGCGGTAGATGGAAAGGAACAAGCGTATGTAAAAGGGGAGAGGAGGGCGAAACGTCCGATAATCCCCTGTCCTTCTATCCCGTGCTGGAAAATCGCGGATGACGAAATAAAAGCGTACGTTTCGAGGACGTTTCGAGCGTCGAGTCTGTATAATTGAAATGATTATCCGAGTCGTAATATCGTAAAGTGATAGTTAACACGTCCGCATTGTGACGCTTGGTCTCTCTGTCTCTCTTCCTCTCTCTCTCTCTCTCTCTCTCTCTCTCTCTCTCTCTCTCTCTCTCTTTTTTGTAAACGAGCAACGAAAACGTAATTTTAATATCAATTGACGGAATGGTCGTGCTCAATGAAGCTCTTTCGCGATTTTATTAATCGTCATTTTATTTGAATATCAATTACTCGGCGTCATTATACGTTCGTGGTTTTTTTTGCGCCCCGGATTATTAATGTCCCGCTTTTGCTACGCGAGAGCAGAAGTCAATTAGATTATTACAAACGCGCGAGAGATGAATAATTATTTTATTACGCGTTTTATTGTACATGGACTGATTTCGAGCATGTTTGGTAACTACAACGTGATTAACATGTAACGTTACCGTTAATTTACTCCTGCGATTGCACGTCCTGTAATATTTGTGCATTTTTATTCCGTTCCACCGCTGATTGCATAATATCGCTTATTAAGTCAGCAATCAGGTTGAACTACGTTGGATTATCTTAGCAGTTTACTCGCAATATATTCTTACGAACGTCTTCTTTTTTTTTTTATAAAACCGTCGTAATACATTATACAGATTAATGTTACGTTTTAATTATAAATATCTAACGTGTTTTTTAACAGAATTATACGTGATAATGAAAAATAATGCTTCCAGGACAAAAGTCAATCAAGTTTTTCGATCTAGAAAAAGTTGACTTATATCCTGTTTTCAATTGATTTAATTTGTTCGAGCTTCTTTTAATGTAATTATTACTTTTCCAGCATCTATCGTATCAAAGAAACAACTTACATAATATTAAAAAAATTCACATTGAAAGCCGTTAATCTCCAGAGAATTCGCGCGCTTGATCTACGTTTCGCGGATACGGCAGTAATCAACGTAAACGTATGATTAGAGTACCGCGCGCGCATCGTACCGGACATCGCAATCCGCTTTCGTATCTAAGTTGAATCTTGGTCGCTCTCGATGCTCCTGCGAAGGGTATGAAAGAAATTCCGAGTCACGAGCTGAGCTATAATAATTAAAACGCGCGGAGGTAAACGATCGGCGGTCACTCGCGCGGCGGGAGGGGAAGAGGGAGAAAGGAAGGAAGAGGGAAAAGCGGCAGGGCTGTCGTGGCCGGGCTTCGTGTACGTAATTGCCGTGATTACGGGTACGTCAGTTCGGAGCATCTAGGTGCACGTATATAAACGTACATACATACATCCACACACGTGAGCTTCCCGCGGATTCAGTTTGATCCGGGTGCGTGTAACGGCGCGTGCTGCAACGCGCTGCAGCGGAAGCGCTGGCAACCGCGCGTTGCGGCTCGGACCAATGCGCAGCATCATTATCTGGAGCGCTGCTTAGCGAGGAGCATCATCCGAGAAGGAGCTCGTTAATTTGCGCGCGTCTCGCGCGGTGCGAAAGGTGCACTCGCGCGCGGAAAAAGCGATATTGCAATAAACTCCATGGACTTTCCGATATTCAGGACTAGTCAATTTATCGATAACGCAAGACGTGACTCCACCATCTTTCCATGACGTCTCAACTGAGCGTTCAAACTGTCTTAATGTGCCTACAGCTGTGAGATTTCAAAGCGCGAAACTTAAGCTTTAGGGACCTATTCTGTAACTGTTAACGACTGTAACGATATCGTTACGACGTTGTTTTGACGCGCAGCTTGTTATATACGAAACCTGCGCGATGACAATACTGCCATTATTTACTTTATTGTTATTACTTACAGCTTGAGGCTTGAAGCTTAAATTTTACGTTTAAGCAGCGTCTATAATGAGATTTTAAGGCATAGAACTTAAACTAGGAGCTTAAGCCGTAAAGAATTGACCAATCATAGTCGAATGTGAGAAGGATGATCCACTAATTAATTTCTTATGGTTCTTATGGCTTTAGATTTAAAATTTGTTTTTTTTTTTGCTTAAACTCTCACTGTAGACGCCGCCTTACATAGACTGTGAACTTAATCCTAAATGACAGCATCTTCGAATCTACTTAAGCCCAGACAACACGTATTGTCTGGAAGATCTGTTTATGTCTTTTAGATATCTTTTAAGTGACTCAAGTGGGCTTAAGTCGATGCTGACATTTAGAATTACTATAAGATTGCAACCTATGTAAAACGACGTCTACAATGAGATTTTAAGACGTAAAATTTAAGCTTTAAGCCTTAAGCCATAAGAAATTTATCACATAGTCGATCATTTTCCTCATTCGAGAAAATATGATGGTAAATTTTTTATGGCTTAAGGCTCAAAGTTTTAAGTCATACGCCTTAAAATCTTATTGTAGACGCCGCTTTAGACATGTCTGTCTCAAGAGACGTCTTCATGATGTCTTTATGACGTTTTTTAGACATACATATTGTCTGGGGAGCAATTTCGAATTAATTTTTTTTAGTGTCGTTATTCTTTATCACAACTATCATGACAAATAGAAAACCCGTAGCGACACGCATCGCGGAACAAGGCGAAAGGATCGATATCCTCTCTATTTTATTTTATTTATTTATTTATTTTTTTTTCGAACGTTCGAGTCCTCCAGGTTGCTACGGTTTTGGAACACGAATGCGTCGCTTGGCCGTAACGTCGCAAAAAAGTGAACAGAGCTGGGCCAGAGGCGTAATATGCACCGTGCATTTTTCCGGGCGTTAATGCGCTGAAATCAATAGCGGTAATTACGTAGAAAGCCCGGCGCGTCGTCGAAATGACTTACTGCCGGCTACCGCCACGCCGCGCCGACGGAACGTGATTTCGCGCGAAAACGGAGTACGGACCGTCGCACCGCGCCGCGCCGAGCGGATAGAGAAGGACGGAGTTTCGCTTGCGAGCGCGCGCACGAATGCGATAGATATCTCCCTCTGATAAACGGCCTCGCATGCGTCGGGCGGTGGTGCACGACGTCGAACGACTCACGGAACTTATATAATTGGGGTAATCACCCGAGTGTCTTACCACTCGATCTATCGGCGTTCCGTTAATTCTGGCGTTGCCGACTGCCGCGTCCGGCGTTTCACGCTGCTTTTCCATCCTCCTGGATAAACTCTGCGTCTCGCGATAGCAAACCTATAATCCCTCACGTAAGATTAATATAATACGCGCAACGTGAAAAGCAGATCAGAAATCGGAGGAAAGATATGTTTGCCAAAGTATAATTGTAGAATATACTTACGAGTTCTGCGAGTTCTCTCTCGAAAATTGTGCATCAGATATTATATTTTCGTAAAAAGCGAGACGTAATAGTAATAGTACGTTCTTGTTACAAGAACTCGCGTTATAAGGAGCACTCACATCGCGTACCACGGCGGCCGCATCGTCAGTACGTTTTTTACAGTCATCCGGCTGAGGATGCCTGCGACCTCTGCCTAAGTGCGATTCAGATCAGCGTTGGGATGACGGTGCGCGATCGCTTTTCTAATTAATTCGCATTTTATCGACGCTCCTCCGTCACGGGATGTTTTGCGCATCGCGCGATATGTGCGCACGTCAATCTACCGTTTAATCGAACTTTCCAATCAGATAGCTCGGCATGCAAAGTTCCGCGTTACCGCGAGGAAACAATCGCCCACATTTGTTTCGTAGTACGCGATAATGTTATTATCGAAATCGCGTCTAACTGACCTTATTAAACGCAGGAGACTAATTTGGACTTTCGATAGTTTCTCGTTTGGATTTTCATAATCAAATCAAAAGATTATGTTAATACAAATTGTATTATCAAAAAGCAAAATGATGAAAATTGATGCGTTGAAAATGATGGAAATGACGATAAAAAAAGATAATAATTTCTCAGTTTGAATTTTTGTAAACAGATCTAAGGCTATATAAATACAAACTGACCAAAAAGTAAAATATATAATAAATATATATATAATCGTGGAAAAAGATAAAAATGGCGATAAAAAAAATAATGCTGGATCCACAATAGATGTTGAGATGGATATTTGGTAAAATCGATTCGACTAGCCTAAAACCAACCCTGCCAACCATCTAACGGGCCTACGTTTCGCGGTTTAATCTCAGGAAGGGCGCGAAAGCCCCATCTCAAAAAGCCTGTCACTCACTTTACACGAATGAGTTCGAAACCGGTTCGAACTAGCACTCTATTTCATCGTCGTTGTCTTCGTCCTCGTCAACAGCAGCAGCAACAGCAGCAGCAGCAGCAGCAGCAGCAGCAGCAGCATCAGTAGCAGTAGCAGCAGCAACATCTACTCAGCGTAACGGAAGCCGCAATAGCCGCACAGATTCTTGTTTTCGAGTCGCTGCACTACTCCTCCCTTTTTCTCTCTCTTGCTCTCTTTTATTTTGTCCTGTTTTTTCTTTCTTTCTTCCTTTCTTGCTCGCTATGCTGCCTCTCTTTCCGCGTGTACGCATCGGCGGGCGTATTACCGCTCCCTGATAAAATCCCACAAAAATCGGGAAGCCGTTAGCTTCGGCCGGCTATGGTAACCGCGAGAGGAAGGGAGAGAGAAAGAAAGAGAGAGAGAGAGAGAGAGAGAGAGAGAAAGAGGGGGAAAGAGAAAAAGAGAGGTTGGACTAGCGCTCAATATAGATTCAGGAGAGCAGTCTCTATACGAGGTATAGAGCCGCTAGTCGGGGCATCTTATTAACGCTGCGGTGGACGCACCTCGGTAAAACGACCGATGTACTCTCTTCCGCGAGCTGCATTAATTAGTAATTTTTAGGCCGACTATTACGACAAGACTGTATTACACTTATTTATACATCTAGGATAAGCGTCGTCCCCGTTCGTTGCCCTCGCGCGGCCTTGCCGATCGCCAAGTGATTTCACCTGATAGTTTTAATTAAGAGCTCTCTGCATCATTAATCTCCAAATTGATCTTGATAGTATAAATGGATGTTGTCAATAGAAAATAAATACCTGCAATTTAAAGATATTATTTAAAATATATGTATTTAAAAGTTCTTTATTTTGTTACTTGAGATGCACCGTCTCATTATAAGTTGTTTGCATTCTCATAGATAACTTGTAATCATAATCAAAATTTGCGCATTTGATCGATCTTATTCATTCTACGTGCCAATTATAAGTGTTGGATTACTATTACAAATTTTCTTCAAATTTGTTATTATAAAGTTCTGGAATCGCGCGCTTCGCGAGGAGGGTCGAGCAATTTTCTTTACGCGATTCCGAGACGTATAAGTATGTAATTATGCGTACATGGTTATGGGACGCGTTAACGAACTCCGCCAGCAGCAGCAGCAGCAGCAGCAGCAGCAGGATACAGCGAGCAACACGAAACGAAAAGGCGTTGGTTGGTTGGCAGAGAGGGTGAAAGGGGGAGGAAAGCGCGGCGCGCGAGGAAAACGAGGTACACGGGGAAGGGGAGAAGACTGACGTTTCGAGATAAAGCGGGAGAGGAGGGGGGGAAAGGGTGGCCACCGGAGAGATATTCTTGGCAGCGACGGCGATGCAACAACTGTCCCCATCCGTCATCTACGAGAGACCGACCAGAGCAACGAGAAGGCCCACGGCCACTATGAGAGAGCCGCAATGTTTCCTCTTTGTGATCTCTTTCTCCCCCCCCCCCCTTCTCCCTCTCTCTCTCTCTCTCTCTCTCTCTCTCTCTCTCTCTCTCTCTTTCTCTCTCCCTTTCAATTTAGAGTTTACTATTTTTTAATGCTATGTGTACCTAGAAAAATTTTACTTCAACGTTAAAATAAACTTCATTTCTCGACTGAAGAAAGAACGAGAAAAGTCGTAATTGTTGAAGATTTCGATAACGTTATCATCCGACATATTACACGCAATTGTGTCATCAGATAAATTTCTGAGATACTTTCCGAGAATTCTGAGGAACGCCAAATTGCGCTTCAAAACTGAGATTTTAAGAATTCATTAAAATACACATGGACAAAAATATAACAATCATGTTTATTTAACATTTATTTATAAATTGCTTTACAATTATGGAACAATTTAAAATTTTTGAGATTTTAATTCAAACTAAATAGATATTACGATAAATATGCGCTCATGTACACATGTATAAAATAAAATCGTCCTCTTTGTTCTTTATTTTTAATAATAAATAAAAAATATATAAAATAAAAATACAGATTTTGCGGTTGAGGTTTTGAAAAAAGTTACACTCGCAAAATGAGTTTTTAAACAGTACTTAACAATCGCAAATGATCGCTCATTTATCGGTACTTTAAACGTTTAACGTTTACATCAATTTTCTAGGCAGGAAATAATTGCGGAAAGAGACGATAAGCGTATCCTTTCGCCCGTAGTATAATGGTGACATTTTCTACCGCGAGAGGAATGGAGAATTATTTGCAATTAAATCAATTGCTGTTACGACGAAAGTTTCTTGCGTTCCCTTCTATAGAAATCGGGTTTGACACGGAAAGCAGTTCACCTCGCCTTCTGCATGCCTGAGAAAATACTGGCGAGACTCTCGGAGTATTCGATCATTCGCGGTGGATGCGTGCGGAACTGGCATAGCATTAGAAATAACTGGGCTCGCCGCCACGGATGTGTTTAACCTTTACTCCAGAGGATGATGTTAAAATATACTTCATACTTAGTGGCACACCCTTCGATACCTGTTAAGTCGATTATGCTATAAGTAATAGAAGAATCGTATTCAAGCGCGGAATATCGTATCCAAGTTGGTTAAGCTTGAAATAGATTTTATAATATAATTTCCATCTTAATTACCAAGATATCTAGAAACTTTGTTTCTCCTAAAGAAGTATTTTCTAAAGAAACAATAGATTCGAATTTCAAAGGAATGCTGTTTATCTACTTTCCATCAATTCCGAGACTTCGAATACCAATGAAGTCCAAATATTTATCTCGATAAAGCGGCTAAGAAGAATGAATTGTTTTCCGCCATTATTTTTAGTTCCACTCAACATCAGTCACTCGTCGAGACATTCAAAACAATCGCGATTGTTAACCGTTAACCGTTAAGTTCGATAAATTTAAAAGTCGACCAAGTCCGCCGAGAGGTGTTCTTCACGCGTAGCCACGCGTATATACTCGTACTTGTTCGTTCCAATTTTCCACGCTCGTTCCACGCGCGATAAACATTTTTGAGTCCTCATTCAACGTTCGATCGTTTCGATGCGCGCTGACTTGGCCTAGGTACGGTAATAGCCAGATACCGGCACTCGCGGCGGGCGTGCCGGCGCAGTGCAAGGATGGTAAGCCGGTTAAGTGAGCGCGGGGAAAAGAAACGATCGGTCATCCTGATGCGTATAAGCGCGTCCATGACACGGACACGGACACGGCGCCGCTCGCTCGCTCGCGAGTATATACGTGTGCGCACGCACAGACACACGCGGTCGTAGGTTCTTCTCTCTCTCTCTCTCTCTCTCTCTCTCTCTCTCTCTCTCTCTCTCTCCTTTTTTTCCTTCTTTTTCACTGTATTCAATTGCCGGCGGTACGCTCCACTAGGTCCCAGAATTGACATAGCGTTATCCGGCGACGAGAGAGTTATCGCGGGAATATTACTACGGAAAATTATTAACCATCCCGACCAGGCCGTGATTGAACAGTGATTGAGCTTCGCGAATCGCGAGGTAAGTTTCCTATCGACGACGGAATGGAGTTACGCGCGCGTACTGCCGATCCTTCCCTTTCTTTTTCGATTAACGCAAAAAGGTGCTCGCGCCGCTCGCTGAAACGAAAGAAGATTAGGGCACTGACGTGATGCACGTGGTGCAATTTAAACGAGAATCATCGAAAGATAATGTCAAGTATTAGCGAAAGCATTCTAATATATACATAATAACAAATTTTCTCCTTCTATTGCCACGTGATCGAATTTGCGTTATTAGGAAATTTATACTTTTACATAAACATTTATTTCATCAAAATATAAGGCTAAAATAATTATAAAACAAATAGGAAGTAAAGGTCTTAAACAAGTTGGGTCTTTAGTCAAGTGCTTAAATAATTCGGTGCGAACTTAACTTTTTCAGGCTTAAAACGCAATTCTAACAAAATTGAAATAGTAATATCACAATTTAAATTAAGCAATTTATAATCTTGATGCTCATCTTGGAAAGATCTTAACAATTTAATGCTGATAAGTATCTTAAAAGTTGTAAATAATTTTATTGTGAAAAGTAATACCTCAGCCGAGATTCGGCGAGTAATTTGGATTGGTTATAGGTACATAAATTCACACTGAATTATTTAAGCATTAAAGAATCCAGCTCGATCATTTAGAGCCTTAATTTCCTATTTTGTTGTGTTTGTATTCATATCACGGTCCTAAAAGATACTACTTTAATATATGAATTAATTATATTTCAATTATATTCATACTATACATAATTAATTATATTATCATCGCTAACGTGTTACATTAAATATTTAATTGTACAAATTAAAAAATGTAACGCATATTATGATACTAAAGTATAATAGAAACTTTCTCTTCTCTAATTTCAGATTTCTTAAAACAACGTAAAAAGATACGCGGAGACCTCGAGCGCCACGAAGATATCGCGACGACGAGACATCATCGGTTTTTTCCTCGATAACGTTCGCACCGATCATCAATGCAACATTAAATCTAGCACACTGTCACGCTTTAATCGAGCAAGTTAACTCTGGCACGCCTACTGAGTTTAATGAACTTGTGCAATCGAGTGTCGATGCTCTTTATGCCGCGTGAAGTAAACTACAACAAGAGTGAGCCGTTATCTCTTGAGGCTGCGGGCCGGATTCACGCAAAGATTTCGAAAACCCGTCGCGTTATGACCCGACGACGCTTCATCCGCTAGCAAGCGAGCGACCATTTGGAACGATTAACTGCTCTCTAAGCCTGCCTTTCGCACCTAATCAGAAAGTCGTTACAGAGCTGCGGCAGGGTACTCGGCGAGGAGAGTACCGTGCAGCTCTTCGCATCAACGCGAGAAGAGAATCTTCTTGCAACGCGATAATCGCCCGTTATCGGAGCAGCGACCTGTGAATTACGTACCGTAACTTATTTTTCTGCATGCTTATTAATGTCTTCGAGGTGAGACACCGGGTTCTCGTGTATGACGTGTATGAGACAAAAAGGAAACGGAACGTCAAGCGTAAACATTCGCGCATCAACGCTTCATGAAAAGAAGCGACGTTGAAAATTTACAACGATAATTAATGTGTCAATCCTAAGTAGAATCGTAAGGCTCGCAACTTGTTCTCGTAAAACTTTGTAGGAACTTACAACTGATATTGTAATTCCATGTGTATGTACCGTAATACGTGCGATCATTCGTAATATCTATGATTTCTCGTAAATTTTACGGTTACGAAGAAACTGTCCGTAAAGATATTGCATAAAGTTATGAGCATTTGTAAGTCTTACAAGTCTTACGAAAATATGTTAAAATATGAGCCTAGATTTTGCTTAGAATTGATCCGTTAGTCGCGATATTTGCATATACATGTGTCAACATATCTTAATCATCCAATTGCAATATGTATCTTTTACATGTTGCTATTATTGTTTATTATCTTTTATTTACCTGGACTTTGAAGTTTCTACGTGTCCTGAAGAAACTAATCAATCTTTTTACTATATACTTAAGTACAAAAAAATCAAAGCATTATATTTTTTCCCCGTTATACATGAAAAATGGATTTTTCTGACTCAATAATAATGAGTTAATTATAAGATACTTGATTACATGATAAAAGTTGTAAATCTCCTGTTTCGCTTATTCTATCTAGACATTCTTTCAATAATGTACATAAACTTTACCGAGTTTCATAATTTACTTGCAATTAGACGTACGTTAGCTTCAGCAGTCAAATCTTCGCTCTATCTCTTGTTACCGCTTCTCATAAGATACTTAACAAGAGCGCGCCGTTATTCCGAGCCGCCTTATCTATTCAAAACCATCGAGCAAGTATCACATCTCGTCGCCCGGATAACTACAACCTGCACAGAGAGTGGCTTCCCTCTTACTTCCTGTCCTCTCCCATCCCTCTTTCCTATCTTGCTCCACAAATCGTACGTATATATAATACGCGTCCTCGACACGTTAACGCCTGTTGATCCTTCGACAGGACCATCTTCTCGAACAACACCGCCTACCCGAAGCTTTTCTTCGTCCTATAGAGAGTCTTCCCATCACCATTTATCCTTCCTCTCCCTCCCCTCCCCTACCGTGTAAAACCGTCCGATCTTGTGCCCCTCCGTCTGTATTTGATCCCTCATGTCGCGAGAGCGCGCAGAGAACACGGGTGACGGGGGCGGGGAAAAGATCGAGGTGCACACGTGTATCGGCTCATGGTGAAAATAGTGCAATAAGCTCGTAGTTATGCACCAACGGCGGCGTGCGGTTTACCCACCACCCGCCACCCCTGTCCATCCTACACCGCTCTCTCGCTCTCCTCCTCGTCCTCCATATCCGCCCTCCCCCGTCGCTCCCACCCCCTCTCACCCTCGCGCCGTAAGTCGGTACACCTCTCGCATCCCGCGCCGTTGCGCTTTTCCCTATGGTAACATGAGCGACTGCGCGTACACTATATACTACATGCGCGCACACGCGGGGCTCCGCGGACGTTTAAACCGGGGGGATAGCTACTAATTACAACGGTTACGGCATGGCAGTTGGCGAAGAAAAAAGGCTGATCTCTCGCGAGCTCGTCGGAACGGCGGGGGGGGGGGGGGGGGGGGCGGGGGG
>NW_017259370.1:2300926-2306291 GCF_001594045.1 Atta colombica
GGGACCAAAAGGGGAAAGGGGGCGGAGTTGGGGGAAAGGGAGCAGGAAAAATTCACCGGAGAATGGGTGGACGCGACACGACCGAGTAATCGCCGCCTGGATTATAGCGCGCAGCACATAGGACGTGTATGTGTGTATGTATGTATGTATGTGTGCGTTCGTTTTTCCTCATGTATCCTTCTCAGCGCCCGGAATATCGTCTATCTCTATACCCCTTTCACTCTTTCTCCCTCTCCTTCCTCACTCTATCGGTCTCTCGTGTTTTCTTTTTTCTCTTCTTCTTTTCTTCGTTCGATTCCTGAGGAACAGATCGCGGTCCCTGGTTCTCGCGTGGCTCGCGTGCGTAAACGCGTATCCGATGGTTAATGAACTCACCGTAATTTCCATCCACGAACGTCTCGCGCCGCCGCGCCGCGTCGCCGCCGCCGCCGCCGCCGCCGTCGCTGCAACACGACGGTCGGGGATGTCCTTGCAAGGATACGGGACGCCGATTATCTACCTGCTATCTATCCCTACAGCTTGGAATAATTAACGAGCAAATCATAGCTTTCGAGGATTCGTCGATTCGACACGACGACTCGCGACGTTCTTCGCGGAACGCGCGCCCGTGCGTGATGCGGCACGGTTATTACGCCGCGATGAGTCCGGTGTTTTATATATATTAGACGACCGGATGTACCCCGATTTGATCGATACATTATGTATCGTCGATATGGCTGATAATGAGTATCGGAAGAGAGAGAGAGATGAGTTAAATCACCTCCAGCGAATATACATAAAGATCAGGTGTTTTCTCCCTTTCCCCTCATCCTCTCTTCGCATCGGTTTAATGTTTAACATCGCATTCGAGGTCGCAATTAATTTCACCGTTCATTCACTCAAATCCAAACCGTAACCGCGACTGGCCGTAAAAGGAGACACGAATGATTAATGCGAGGAGGTTGCCCCGTACCCGGGAAACTTTCTTTCGTACGGACGAAGGAATCCAAGTGCGCGCGAGCGTGTCCGTGGATCGATTTGTCGGAATGCAATCCGGGAACATGGAATATCTCGCGTCACGATCTTAAACCTCCGCCGACCCTATCGATGCGAAGCGCGGAGACGTCGTCGCCGGACTAATCTCAGTCGGGCGGATTAGCTCCACCCACGGTTTTACAACATAAACTCGAACGTTCCGAATACCAGTGAGGCGTATCCGATCGCACGAGCCCGCGGCGAGTGGTCGCTCGATCGGCTCGATCAGCTATCATATCTCGAAGGATGCGAAATAGATGCGCGTTGGATGGCTGACTCTCTTTCAAGACACCCGATACACGTACGCAATAAAGCCGTTGACACATTTCTCTTAAAATACAAACTTTGAAGAAGATATTACGAGTCGAGACTGAAATAGGCTATATTAATGCCGCGCACTTTTAACATATAGATAGTCGCGTCTTTAGAAATAAAAGGCAACGCCTCATTTGACATAATGCAGGATCTATAGATAGAAGTCGTAGCGATCGTAGAGTCTTAAGTAGAAAATTAACCAATTACAGTCGAATGTGAGAAGAATAATCAGCTATGATTGATCAATTATCTACAACTTAAGATTCTACGACCATATAATCTGCAACGAGTATAAAACGATAAAAATAATAATATATAAGATATTCACAAAGTAAAATTTAATAATTATTGTCACTTTTTTCGCTCGTGTAACTTACAACGATTATAATAAATATAGAGGCAATCCTAATATAGCTCGTTTTAATTTGTGACCTGGGTTGTCTCTATATTTATTATAATACATAATTGAATTAAATGAAATGTCTTAAAAGAGCAAATACACAACTAAAGCCTTAACGGCTAGATCTTTAGTGTTTAAATGATATTTTCAGCGTTAAGTGATATATGTATTGTTCCATAAACTGCCCACCACAAAATTACTTTTTGGTCTTGAAACGCAATCATAAACTTAGTCATAAGCATAATGTTAATTGTTGATTATGAAATAACATAAACTTTTTAATAAATTGATTGAAAGACTGAAAGTACTACGATTCAAAGGACTAATGTAGCTGATCGAATACCGGTTCGGGGAGGTGAAAAAAAGTTATTTTCCTATACTCTCGCAGGCAAAGCGAGCAGATTCTTTCAATCTCTCTCTCTCTCTCTCTTTCTCTCTTTCCACTTGTCAGTAGCAGCGCGGATAGAGCTCTGGTGCTTCCGTGTGCGGCACGGTGGTTATCGCCCGCGGCGACGTGACTTCGCCGGCGGTGCATCGGTTCCTTCAACCCGATACGATGCGGCGGTAGCCAGCAAACGTAGGGAAATGTAATGGCGTTTCAAGCTCTCATGTGTGGACGCGCGATCGTGAGCGGTGGTGCACGTTGCGTAGGTAGGTAGTAGGTAGGTTGCGCAAAAAGCAAAAGAGCGCGGGCCGCGAGCGAGAGCAGGAGGAAGGGCGTCGGCCGGCCTCGCGAAGCGCCACTCGGTCAAGCTCACTGCCATCATCTAGATTCTAGATAGCACGTGAACGTACGCACGTATATCCTATATATGCATGCATGTGCACGCACGCAAGCGGGCACGCACACACGCGGCCGAATACCGGCTCTAGGACTGCCGAGTGCCGGCCAATCTCGCCGCCACTCGCTCTAACCTCTTCCCTTTTTCTTTTCTCTTCGTCCACGCTATATATCGCTCGCTTCCAGCGAGCCGTACGAATCGAGAGCGCGATGCGTACAGCAGCTCTCGAGATGCCCGTTGCGCCGTTGCGATGCAGATACGACACGTTTCAGATCGCGATCGCATCCACCGCGCCGTCGACCGATTACGACGATCGATAGCGAAGTCTATGCCACGACGGACGCCACGGAGATCCATCGCGCAAACAGAAAGCGTCCTATGTAAAGAGAAATATCTCCAGAGTTGCCAAATATTTTGGATGGGAATTTGCCTCAATGCTTGGGAACACATTCTATTAGAGAAAGAAACATTTACATTGTTAACAGTGCTACATTAAAATTTGCTGTCGATACATTTTTCCGATTTTTTTCTCAAACATACTTTATTTACTTATAGTTACCTTCATCCAATCAAATATACATTTAAGGTAAAAACGTCCGAGTAATCGAACATGTATCTATATCCAGATGTTTACACAAAACATTATTTGTTTATATTATTGTTAATCTCAAATGCTTTGACGAGTGTAATTTAATTGTAATCGTTAAATACAATTAAATTATAATATTGCAATAAAAAAAGTATTTGAGATTGATAACAATACATTTTATATGTGACATATATATGTGTCTATAGACACTCACTGAGATGTTCACCTGAATTTCTAATATAAATTTCTATATTTACTAAATATTGAAGAATATCTTTGATATTCTTTATTATAGCAATTTTATGTAATTGTATGTACGCTTCACAGCGGTAATATGTAAAAATGTCCAACTCCTTTTTCTTCTTTTTCCTCATCTTTTTCTTTTGCATCCTTCGCTCTCCGTCCTCCTTTTATCTTTCCGATATTTTTCGACGAAGCGACTGAGTAAATGAGTTCTATTGCGACGATGAGAGGCGTGGTCCAGCGGCATGTTTTCAATGTATTTCGAAGGAAGCTTAGGCCGATCGCCGCTTTCTCATTTTCCTCTCTCGCGAGCTAGTTATGAACTCTCTCTCTTTCTGGATATCGCGATGAGAGGACGCGCGCTAATCGTAAGCGGTCGATTACTCCGCTCCGGAGGCTGCAATTATACGGGAGCTTCGTGCTTGTAATTAAAGTGAGATCGGCCGCGGCAGCGGGAGAAACTTTGGTGGCAATGTCAACGACGACAACGATGACGATGACGACGACGACGACGACGACGACGACGACGACGAAGCAGCAAAGTTTTCGGCACTCGTCGTTGTGTGTTCGCGCGAAGAACGCACGCTTTCTCGCGACTCAACGCGATATGAAACTCGCCTGAACCAACTATAGAAGGATAAAAATATCTTATCGGCGTCGCAAAAACTGGCCATCATTGGTGCGCGCGCGCCGCAAACGAAGTAATTGTGTATGATTCGCGCGCGTTCGAAATATTAATCGTGCGAAGCGTACTCGAGGATTCGTCGGACGATGGACGACGAGCGTCAGTATGCTCTTCACGTTTGGTTCGAGCTTAATCCGCTTATAAGTCCATATCGATCGGCAGTACTTGATGCATATTTCCTATGCACACACTGTACGCATCGAACTCGCCGAACTCGTTGGCTGAGACGTGTCGCTGTAAATCGGGAAACGAGATGTCGGGCCGCGCGAGCGAGTCGAGCTAGCGAACGGTACGTTAATTAATGACAATTTGAATTTTAATGCTCGCCGCGCGGAGAGACATCTCTTTCGCGAAAATGAGCCTCATTAATAACGCATGAGGAGGATAATTTAGAGTTATGTTTCGCGCAGCATCCTTTCTCGACTGGCGCGGCGCGGCACGGCGGCGTCGCGGAGCGTCGCGAAGCGTCGCCATCGCTTTGTTTGTGCGTTCAAAGCGCAATTATGCGGTATTAGGTTTCCGCTAGAGGCGAACCCGTGATTTGGGGCAACAGGTGTACACAATACGCATGCATAATGCACAGGCGGCACATGTAAACTGTCCCCTACGCCCGCCACACGAGGTGCACCTACACCAAATTGGCGTTATTAAATTTACATATCCCGGCGGGGCGTGCGAATTAAGCGATTCTTCCTTCCGTTTTCCCTCCTCCTCCCCCTCCCCCCATCGCTGCTCATGGCTCCCGCTGTTACACCAATCTCTTCGCGATCGGACACATCAATTAAAATATTCTCAGGCCGCGATTTCCGCCATTAATTATGTATGTATGTAGATCCTCATACGTGACTTTATCCAGGTCTAACCTAGGATAGAATTCGTATCATAATCCATTCTTATTTTAAGCCCGTTTTAAGATAATATAACTCTCTGATTGATCCATTCATCTTAATACTTTCAGACTTGATTTTATTGGAAAAAAAATATGTGTTAAAAAAAATATTCTTTTAAAAATTCATTTCATGCGCTTTAATAAGTAATTGATATCAAACAATCTTTCTTTTTCAAAATTTTGAAACTATTTCTTCAACATATAAATACATTATTATGTACATCGGATCTCAGATGATGTCGATAGAATAAAATAATTTCAATTTCAGGATAATGTCTTCAAATTTGATGTACATTACAATATACACAAGATCTGAAAGGTTAAGACTGTATTTAAGACGACCTTAAATATATGTCGGATAGATTAGAAGTCTTCAAACAAGAGATTAGACACCGTTTAGACAAATTTTTGATTGATTCGCCATATTTTTCAGAATCTGTATATATAT
>NW_017259370.1:2306391-2308893 GCF_001594045.1 Atta colombica
TATTTCTCTCAAGTATTTATTCTATCTTAAGCAAATCCTAAAAAATATGGCGGATCAAACTTACTTGAGGATTTCTAATCTATTCAAAAATTTCTGGAGTGGAATCCAACTTCAAAGAGTGAAAACTCACTCTTAAAAATTGATAATGAAGCTACTCTTTTTCAACACTGACTCAATTGTCTCTTTAGAATTAATTCCACTTCAAAGATTTCAGAAAGTAGGTAACTCTTCTCGTGATATAGTTAGAAATCTCTAAAGTTTTCTTTTCACTTTAGGGTCTTTGGATTATAATGACAGGTAGACTTTTGTAGAGTTAATAGAAAAATGTTTGAAAATGACTTTGGCAATCCGCCACTCATTACCTTTTAAATTACACGTGTGTACATGCACGCTCGTATATGAGCCAAATCGTCTAATAGTCAACATAGTTTTCCTCATCAAGGCACACGGTTCAAGGTGTCAAATTCTCTTCGAAATACTTAAAAATTTTTGTAATAATGTTTCTACGCTCACATATTTTTCGCTCGTTTTAATTGATTCGTTTTAAATATCCAACAATCGCAATCAACTCGTCTCGACAATCTCTTCTCTTGAGTTTTGTTATATTAATGCCATAAAAGTGTAACAATTCAATACGTAATTGCAATTCGCCTTCATCGCAAATAGATTGAAGAGGTTAAATGTTTTATTTCTCGCGATTGTTTCGGACAATTAATCTGTTGTTTCCTGTAAAATGCTTTTTCCACCGATCAAAGATGATTAAAGGCGCATCGTTGATTCTCGTTGATTCCTGTTAATATCTGTCAACTTTATCGACAGTATGCCGGCTGATTGCTGGTTTAACAGACATTGACCGAATCAGTACTGAAATGAATGACGCGCAACAGGTCCGCGGTATACTTGTGTGCCTCAATTGCATCGCGCTTGTTGCTTGCATTTGTGTGCACTCGTCCTCTCCTCGCGTGGGATCAAAAGCGAAGTGTTTTATAAAATATTTTTCCACTTTTGATCACGGCGCGCGAGATGCGATCGGTGAGTCTGCGTGGATGCTGCCCTTGTTGCGCGACGCGCGCGTGTAATAATGATAGCGCGATTCAGGAAAACAACCGGAAAGATAAGAAAATATCATAGAAAGATAAGGCCGGTTCAAACAGCCATTTCAAATATCGAACAAAATATTCGAAGAAATATGCAATCTGATATCGAAAATGAAACATTATTAACGAACGCATTAAAGAGATATTTACGAGGTAAAATAATTAATAATATTGAGATAAAGCCGATATTACTGAATATTGAATCCTTAGTTAAAATAGATGCTTTCTAGCGAGAGACACAGATGAAACACGAGTGAATTTATTACATGCTCGTTGTTTACCATGACTGATTTAGCAAAAACAGCAGTTTTGAAATTGTTGCAAAATTCTTTAATGTGATCAGGATTAGATAAGTTAATGTTTTTTTTTTTAACTAAATTAAGTTAAAGTTGTGGCTTATAAAATTAATAAAATTAAGTTAAAAGTTGAAGGAATAAAGAATTAACTTAATAAAAGTTAAGTTAAGAATAGATTAACTTAGGTTAAAAAAAAAGTTAATCTTGAAAAAAATTTGAGATCACAATGTGATTCTAATTTTTTTTTTAAATGAGATTACTTTAAATAATCCTTACAAATATAGATGATTAGGCAAATTTAATTTTATATCCACATGTAAATTACTTATATATAATAAGAATCACACATAAGATGTGTTTTTGTCTTACGAGAGAGAAGGGTATGTGTTTGCATTATTTCTCTTTCTTTATCTAACTTTCTTTAACTTCTGAACTGTTCATGCATGTTTACGATACATCTAGATATTTGTTACAAAAAATATAAAAATTTAAAAAATGGATGGATGTGCAATACTGCTCTACAACAATTCTTAATCTAAAGTTCATTTCATATTTATGTTGCTAAAATATAATGTTTGTGATACCTAAAATTATTGTGATTCAAATATAAGAGGGAATTGACAAAATCTAGCGAGTCAACTGGCTACCGTATGGTGTGATTCTTATTATAAGTCTCTCATCATAAAATCATTGAACTTTTTTTCTAAATTAATTCTCTAATGTTTAAGACTTTATAGAAAAAAAATATTATAGAAAAAAAATATTAAGAAAGATAGAAAAAATTTTTAATTTAAAAAAAGTTAAAGTTTAAAAGTAACTAAATTAAGTTAAAAATTAATACATTTAAAATTAACTAAGTTAAATTAAAAGTTATTAACTTTTTAACTTTTTTTTTTAACTTTTAACGTTTTAATTACCACTCAACCCTGGATGTGATTGATCTTGTTTTAATTTCTCATTGCATCTACATGTATAAATCAATCATATTAAAGATTCTTACAACAGTTGCAAAACTACTTTTTCTGAATGCAACTAATGTTAAATACAAGATGAAATGATCACTGTTAAAATGTTTGTCTCTGGAAAATACTAAATATTTACGCATGTGA
>NW_017259370.1:2308993-2318993 GCF_001594045.1 Atta colombica
TAATTTTAGAAAGAGCTCGTTTAAAGAGCTTAATGCGATATAAACCGTTTATACATCGAGACGCTAAAATAAAATTTTTAACTCCCAAGAGTGAAGCGTAAACCTCGGTAAGCGAACGTCTATGAGTGACACTACTCGCATCTCGGATCTCTCTCCTCTCCAAAGTGTCACCTGAAAATAACTTACCATTGCTATTCTAGTAGCACGCATACAAGTGCACGGTGCAGCGCCACCAAAGTCCTCGTACGCATTTAAATCAAGACGAGGACTCCTGGAGGGTACTCTGAGCGTCGAAGCCGCTTCAAAGGGAACAGACGTTCTATTGTTGCCGATGGTGCGTTTATATCGCGAATAAATCACAAGATATACGCGATACGTAATTTACGTGGTTAAACAAGGAAATTTCCGTGTGAAAATTCCGTCTACGATACGGGATAGCCCAAAGACGATACAATATCGACGGATAAACACATGATAACGACTGCGTTCAGCAGAGAAAACTGATGAGTGAGCGCGCTCAGTAATTCTTTAATATGATAATTTAATATGATGATCTCGCTTTTAGTTCTTCTTCGTTGAATCTAAATGTAGAAACTAATCATATTAAAGAATCACTGAGCGTTCACTAATCACTTTTCTCTGCTAAACACCGCCATTTATTATTAATACTTTGCTCTTAAAATGTGTAAAAAGATACGGGTCGCATAATACTAATATAAAGCTCAAGATATACATTTGCACACGAATTACCAGACATATTCTACTAAAAAGAGAATGGAACGTGCATTACGTACGTGTGAATCGTCGCTCTGCCGTGTGATTCACGCTATAAATCTAAAAATATCTGCCACTCTCGGTCCGCGAACTCCGCGACGCCGGCAAAAAAGTTCGTGCTCATCAGAGATCGTGCACGTCGCATATTCAATGACGTACAACGTTCTAACCGTAATCGCTCTTGTAATCGTACTAAACGGCATTACACGCCTAAGGTTATCGAGCCTTGAACCTCCGTTGAAGCACAGCGTAAAAAAATATAAGTATTTCGAAGGCCAATGTGATACTTCACAGCCGCGTCCTCCACAAGCACAAGTAACGCGAGTTCGTATATCTAGATTATTTTTAAAAGTACCGTTCGATGAGAATATTATATTAATGGTTCCGATAATATTATACGTTCGTTATATATACGCAGGGTCTTTCACGGATATCTCGTGCAGAGCGACACGACGTATATGAAACAAAATACGCTACTTTCTAACATTTGCGACTTATTCCAGTTTCACGAACAGCGCGCCGTTACATTTCTCTTCCATGCTCGAATCGTGTCGCTTTCCGTTTGTTCCAATCGATGGTTACGCTTGACGATTGATCGCTGTCAATATCAACATGCTTGACCTACGGTAAGCGACGTACCTTTGTACACGCACTTATGTACACACGTGATCATCATGAGTCATACGGGAAGAAAAAAGGCGCGCCGACGATGGCGGTGGTTACACGATCACGTAAAAACCATCGTACGATGTAGTCCGCTTGTCTGCCGAGTTATCCTCGACCTGTTACCATAATGTAAATAGACCAGGTAATGTTCCGCATTATGACAGCTGAATATAATTTAGAGCGAATTTCTGATTAGTAGTAAATTTCTCTAACAATTAAGGTAAACATTCCAGTGATCAAATGTACCTACACTGAGAAAAAATATAGTTAATTTTAATAAATATTTAATTCAAACTGCCACTAAACATTTATTTACTATATAAGTAAATACTTGTTCAATAAAAAAAAAAGATTGTTAAATCAAATTAACATTTTCTTGTATCAAATAAATATATCTTTATATTTAATAAATATTTAGTTGGAAGTATTCTAACTAAATATTTATTAAAAGTGATTATATTTTTTTTCAGTGTACGTCTGGATATTTACATATCCATATTTCTTTATATTATTATTAATCTCAAATACTTTTTAAATATAATATTATAATTTCATTGTAATTTTTTAAATACAACTAAATTGTAATAGTGTAATAAAAAAAGCATTTGAGGTTAATAATAATAAATATTAGTTTATAAAATTTGGGACAAATTTCTGATTGATCACAAATGTCATCACTACTTTGAACGACTGTACATTTTTTAAATTAACTTGGTCTTCTAAAATCATGGATATGGAATTGATGAAAATATATATCATTATTATAGGCATTGCCTCACGGCAGGCCTCGACCTCCAATTCCTAAAGAAGAATAAAAATAATTACATAATAAAATAAAAATTTAGATAAGGCTAATTAAGGAGAGATATAAAAGCAAAGAAATAGGAGATGCAGATAATACTAATAGGTATTGATGGCTATCTTTATTTATTTCGACTTTGAAAACAACGAAATTAGCCTTATCTGAATTTTTATTTTTTAAAGTTGAGAGTATATCCTTATTTATATTTATATAAAAAGTTACACATTTACAAAAGTTATACATTTAAGACAATATTTAATGAGTATTGACAAGAAATTAATTTTAGAAAAGAAGAAGGAAATGGAAGAAGTTATAGAAAGATTTTCTTAGAATCAAGACGACTAGTGTTAAACGTGTAAATTTAAGTTTTTAGTTCAAAGAATTAGTTTACAATTTTAAAAGAGAAATAAAGTAAATTAGTAAATTAATATGTGATTTTATAATTTACAGCAATACAAGCAATTAATTAAAAATAATAGTATAAATTAATTAAGTATAATAATATAAAACATAAAACGAGTCCACTCAATTACTCTTTCTCCATTCTCCGAGTTTAAAAATATCAACTCGAATTTAATCCCCCGCCTAAAAAAATCCTGACTACCCTCATGATCATTGTTCTTAGTCAGTTATTATTATGGATGTTATTTTACGCACTTCCGGTGCTTACGTCGTTCGTCACATCGTTTACTCACATCCGACGCGGAACGCAGAATTTTGACGAAAATTCACGGCATACAAAGAGGAGAACGGAGAAAATCATCAAGATCGATCATATCGACGATTGTCATTGCGTCTGTGGACATTGGAAGAAGTTTTCCTCTCTTTTTTCCTTCTTTCTCCGTTGCGCCGGGAACTTGAGCTATCGAGTTTTGTGTTGTGACCGCGTGTAAGTATACAATTAGTTTCCACAAAATAAAGAAAATCTGTCTGTTCGTCAAAATTAATTCGCGAATTATATTTTAGCTGAATGTTTTTTTCTTTATTCTACTAGGTGCCACTATACGCATTTTTTCGACATTCATTTTAGAAAGATTAACGTAACGGCGAAACAATGAATGGCAATGCTTCGTATAAAGGGAGCAACGTTAATCGACGTATAATATAGAATTAGATGAAACCGCCACATGGAATAACCAACGGAAGCAGCACCGGATTACCTAGAAGCTGCTAGCTAATTGCGAGGTTGTAACTTCGTGTAATGATACGTTCGCGGTTACCCAGAGCAATGCGTACCGAAGGTGAATCGCACTGCTTGAGTTAGGTCATTTAAATTTATTATATTACACATGTAAATTATAAAATTGTGATTTACATGTGCGCAACAAATTGTGATTTATCGCGTACGAATATCCCTTGTATCCGTTTTGTTCCTAACGAAATGCGATTTATTCTAAACCGGGAAATGAAGAATGGCGCCGGAAAGCGTATAGTATCACGTCTTTCGGTTTTCCAAAAGTCAATCATAAATCGCCGTATATTTTCCAATCGGTAAAACCAATCGTGTCGAACGCGTTCACGCAACATCCGTATGTCACGCAATATTCGTCGTCACGTATCCGTATATTATTTCGTGGAAAACGATTATGTAATTATGATCGTTGGCTGTAATGAAGCAGGAACACCATCACAGGTGATTGGTCGGTTTATAATTGTTTATTTAATTCTCGTGCAATCGGTTCTTGTCACACGTTGCGATCAGACACTTAATTCGCGCGATTCCCACTCGCGAGTGAATCGAACAAGTACTTCACTTAAACGATAGAAAACTCATATAAGAATGTTCACTCCTAGGATGCGCAGTCGATGATCAATCAAAAAGTTAGCTCAATATGTTATAAACCAATATAGGATCTCCCTGTTAGAAATTTATTATCAATGGTGCGATTAAAATCTCACTACAAATGTTTTCAACATTTGATTGACCAATCAGAAGAAAGAATTTTTCAAATTGACAAAACATCTTCAAAGTATTTGTAACATTACATATCCTAAGAATATTGCCTCAAAATTATATTCGACCACTATTATGTGCAATGAAATACTTTGTATTCTTATATCATGAGAAAACTAAGAATCCTTCCATGCGACTCCCAGCTGACCAAGTCTTAGTCTCCTGCATAGTTTTGCGAGCAAGGTTTTCGCGCAACTTGCATGATTATGAGAGAATTAAACGAGGGGTGAGCCAAGTTTCTCGAGGGTGGTTTGACGACACCATGGACATTCCCGCGAAAATTCTCATGGAACAGCCCGCGATATTAGAGCGATAGGAAGGAGATGGGGGAGGAGGGTGGACCGAGGAGACCCCGGGAGATATCGGAGAGCCCGGTAAAACGCAATCAGAATAGTAATTAAGGATTCGGTTAACGCTCCAAGCGCGAGTGTAGAACGCAACCCAATTTAAACATACAAAAGTGTACGGTAGGTTAGCGAGGGAGTGCTCGCCACCGAGACGAGGGAGAAGAGTGGATCGAGAAGGGAGAAGGAGGACAAGGAGGCAGAGAGACGATGTTGGTCTGATGGTTCAGAGGATAGGGGAAAGGCAGGAGAGAGCAAAGGAGGAGACGCAATGGAACCGATGAACGAGGCTGTGTGTATGTGTATGTTTACGTGTACGTATGTGTCGTGCGTATTGTGTTGTGTGTATATACGTGTAAATGTGTGTGTGTGTGTGTGTGTGTGTGTATGTGTGTGTGTGTGTGTATGTGTGTGTGTGTATATCCATCTCTGGCCACGTGTTCCGATTCGTATGTGTGTTTGTGCGTATATATGTGAGCATGCTGCGCGGTCCACGAGGATACTCGAGGGGTGTGGTACGCGGTACGTGATTGTATGCGTGTATGAACGTGCGCTTCTCGATCTTGGAGTGTATGAGAGTGTATCATAGGTGTGCTACAAGCCTGAACACGCGTGCGCGTGTGTGGATCTGTGTGTTTGTATGCGTGCGAGCGCGCGTGTCAGAGACGATGCGCTGCAAACCTGGGTGAAAAGTAGGGGAGGGAGAGAATTCCTGTGTGCCTCCCGTCCTGTCCGCCACCCCCCCCCCCTTCCTACTCCCGTTCGTCTCCACCGTTCGTAGCGCGGCAACTCTCCTTCACCCCGCTGCATCACCCTTCATCCTCCCTCTTGCCTCCATCCTCCCCCTTGCGTCCGGCTTACAACCGTGGGGGCCGTTTCGAGAGTGGTAGCAGGTGGACGAGGGGGAAGAGTAGAGAGAGCGGTGCATCGGGTGGAGTGAAGGTGGCAAGGGAGGGCGGGAGAGGAGAGGGTGAGGCTGAGCGCGCGAGGAGCAAAAGAGAGGGACAAAAATCCGGCGGTGGCCAATGGGAGGAAGTTCCCGAACCCCGCGAGCGGAGGAAGAACCGACAACGTCGCCAGAGTTGGAGTTTTTGTTTACCGCGCGCGCGCTCCGAGAAGGAGAGCCGCGTATCTGCTGCTGTAGCGGCATCAGCATCAGCAGCAGCAGCAGCAGCAGCACCACAAGCACTAGCAGCAGTAGCAGCAGCAGCAGTAGCAGCAGCATCGGCGACAGCAACGACGAGAAGCGCCAACCATCTCCGTCATCTGTCTACTCTTACGATGCATCGGTTCCTCTCGCTGGACAGCATGATCAGATAGATAGAGAGAGGGAGAGGATTAGTAGGAGGTAAATTGGAAGGACGAAGGGAGGAGGAAGAAATGAAAGAAAGGGATAAAGGGAAGGAAAAGGAGAACAACAAAGGGGAGGAAGAGATTGTCGGCGATGCCACGATTTTGATGTTACTACGATAAAATTACCCATGTTTCTTTTACGGCCACCGCTGAGTCGTGTTGTCTCTTTTCTCGTATTTATTTAGATCATCAAAGAATCTCGAATGTGGCATATCGTCGTTGCATTCGTATAAGAACATTCTGTGGAGGCTATTCCGTAATGTCTTAATAAATTATGAATTGAATTGTGCATGCGCTCGCGCATATCCATTAACGCGCTAAAGCGTTGCTTCATTTTTGTATAGCTATTTTTTCATAGTACATACACGCTGTGCACGATTAAAAATCTGTAAGAAATTCGTCAATAATGTCTAAAAAGCGCGACGATTAATTTTTTTTCAATGATGTATTATATTGTGAAAAATAATATAAGGATAAAACAATCGATTTGAGCTTTCATTTGATTAATCAGAATTTTATATTGTGATAATTGATACAAAGTTTAGAGATAATAGAGTCATGAAATTCTAGTATCATCGATACTAGAATTTTTTGCGGAGTCAACGACAGCACGTGTATCTGGAATTTTATTTCGAAATTCGAAACCTAGAGAGATGCAGATCGATGAGCTTCGAAGACACGGAACATCGACCGCAAATCACGTTTCAACGAATGTCCTCCCGCGAATCGAGAGACCGAAAGTAGTGTGAACCATGCGAGTGTACCTTCCCTTTCTCTCTATTCCCCTCTCACTCGCATGCCTTCTTTTATTCCCTAACGGCATCTTTTCTGCTCTCTTTTTGCGAGGCCTCCTCCATCCTTCTCTCTGTGTCAGGGCCGATTGACCGAGCTGCATGGGAGAAAGCACATGGCACGAGAGGATTTAGTCGCCGCAACGATATTTTGTCTCTCAGTACCACTTGTGCGTATCTTATTCGTAGTCACGTAACAGTCGCGATAATTGTTACCGATGACATGCACGATGATAACACAAATCATGAATCGTGTCTTGTTAGCTATCTAGTCGCGCTTAGGATACATATTCCCGTTGTTATCATTGACGCGATTATATATATATATATACAATAAAATATCAGTAATTTGTACTAATTTGTGTGTGCAAAGCAAAAGTCGAAGAGATTAGGCCGAGAAACGAGTAAAAAGAACAAGAATCTTGGAATCTTTTTCTTTTTTTTTAGCCTTATCAACCTTTAATTTTTATGTAATAAACGAAATTTTTTCAAATGATCCAAAACAAAAAAAAAACAAAAAAATATTTTCATAATTTTATATGCCGATAAATAATAAGATATTATGTGAGATTATTAATGTTTCAATTTTCAATATTTACGCAAAGAAACGTGAAATAGTTGAAGACAAATATTATTGTTTTACATTAACTTACTTAGAAGCAACTAATTCTGCGTAAACAGCGTCATCAATCTCGGTTAATTATGGCAATAATTCTTTGGCAAGAGGTTGACGTTTATGCGACTTGAGAACTAGCTATCGCTCGAAGAGAGTCGCGCGGGCCAATACTTAAAGCAAATTTAAACGAGACTAGCGCGAAACGACGGGACTGATTCGTTTCGCACACGTATAAGGCGGCTCTTGAAGGAAGAGGAGGGAAACGAGGTAGATATACGAAGAAGAAGAGAGGAAGAAAGAGCGCGAGAGAGACAGAGAGGGAGAGAGAAAGAGAAAGATAAAAAGGAGAGGAAAGATGTCATCAACCTCCGAAGCCACGGCAGTGGACGGTGACTAACTGTGCAAAGTTTAACCCTCGGCTCCCTGGAACCTCCCTTTTTGGCATGGAAATGTCACGTATGCAAATGCGTATCGCAGGCGAATGACCATCCACTGTCATTACGTATAAAGACGAAGCGCGATTGAAGAATCGAATCTCGGCACCAACATGAATCATTATTTATCGCGAAACAAACGGATTTGAAATTTATACACTAATATTTACTTTTTAACTTGGACTATTGGACGATTACATGTAATTAGTAATGTACACATTATTGAATGAACGTTATTTATATTAACGTGCATGTAAGTTTTATGTGAACGGTCTTTTTTCGGAACTGAGAAATTTTAACAAAGTATATTCCATTAGAGAAAATAAAATCAAAAATTGATGAAGTAATAATGTCACATACTTTCGTCACATCACGCTGACATGACTTTAATAGAAGCGAACTACAAAATGAGATGTAATTAGAAACGCAACAAGCGTACTCATCTTGCGTCGGAATATAGAATAGCGGCGGTTGAAGCCAAGATATAACATAACGGCCTTAATTAATTTGCAGAGGTCGGCAGGCTTTTGCACACTTTTTGCCAAGACACACAAAGTTCTCTCGCATTTTTATTTACTTATATTAATAGAGTAAGGTAGCCCCCGAAAATGTTGATTGTGAATAAAAAAACGGTCGTTCCGAAATTGCGCCCTTGTTATTGCAATATTGTTTGCTCATTTTCGACATTATGAATTTTTTTGTAATAACAGCGTGTTTTGTACATGATAAAGCTCTATATTGCTTTGTTAATAGAAACGGGGCAGCCGGTTTCGTCAACGAGGAAGTTATTCATGAGCTTTTGTGAAAAATTGTCGATAAGCGCGATGGAGAAAGGGTTGAGAGTAAGGGAGGTTAAAAGAGTCAAAAAGCCCAGACCTTCGGCGGACGAGGAAAGGCGAACTCGCGCCGAAGTTGGTCAGCAGGATGAACGGAAGAAGTACAGACTAGATGAGAGTCTTAGTCCCTCCCCGCACTCTTCTCTCTCCTTTTTCCCCCGGCGAACAATGCGCGGAAAAGTGTGCGATAGGAGAAAAAAATGGACCGCTGCCATTATGGAGTTCAGGGCCACTCGAGTTGTTTTGCTTCCACCTTCGCAAAGGAGCCTCGTACAGCGGCAACTGTGCTGAATGAATCAGCGTGAGGGAGAGAGAGAGAAAGAGAGAAAGAAAAAGAAAGAGCGAAAAAGCGAGATGGCAGAAGGGAGAGGATGAGAGGGAGCTTTCACCACTAGTGGCCTAGACTTCTTCTTCTCTCTCTTACTGTCCCGCTGTCTGCTATTACATTTCTTCCCGTCTGTCGACGTTCCTCCCCCATGTATTTGCAAAGCGCCACACGTTGTTCATCTCCTTGACTGTTCTAGTGCGTATCCTCCTTTTCCTCGTCATTTGCCACAGGACACATTTAGGGATTTAGGAATTGTATGAACGCTAAGGTTGTTGATCCCTATGTTATGATTCTTAGACGACATAGATCTCTTAGATGCTAAGTTTATTTGTTTTCTTTCACAAACTTTTTCGTGGGTTTATTATTTTTTTTAATTTACAAGGTATGCTTCCGGGTTAAAGTATCAAACTTAAAATATAAATTTAAGACTTCAAAAATAAAAATTTGCCTATGGAAGTTTGCTCGCAAACGCTTTGTTTAAAAAATATTAATTTCTTAAATTACAGAACTATATAGGAATATATAATGTCGAAAGATCTCTTAGTTTTGTTTACTTGAAGCAAAAATGTATGAAGTGTCCATTAATGATTTTCAATCATTAAAATGGAAGATAATGCAAGAATACACAAAGAAATTACAGACGCATAAATCATATGTCAATCATATGTCAGCTATTTGTTTTCTCATCGATAGATGCAATGCTTGTCTCAGGACTGGGGATAATTATTTTGAAAAAAACATTTAATAATTACATTTGATGATTGTAAAGCAATAAAGGAGATAAAGCAAGATTATTTCGACATTATTCATTTTCATATTTATTCATTTCTTATAGTTCGCGTAACTTAAAAAGTCAATATTTCTTAATATATAAATATTTGCGGGCAAATTTCCAAAGGAAAATTTTGTTTGTTTTGAAATCCTAAATTTATATTTTAAATTTGGCGGTTTTACCCAGGCACATATTCTGTATAATTGGATCCTGTATAATCTTTGCAACCTTTGATGTTATAAACTCACTAAATTTAAAACTCGTGTATTTCTCATCTTTTAAAAATGATATATTTTAATTCGTGAAATATTTTGAATTTTTAATTATATA
>NW_017259370.1:2321966-2322995 GCF_001594045.1 Atta colombica
AGATGAAAGGGGGAGAAGAGGCAGGATATTTCTGAATGAACGAACGACTGAATGGGCCGTCGCACATGGCATAGGGTACCTACTTGACACCGATCCGCAACCTCAACAATCGCCCCGACCTGTCTTCGATGCCAGCTACTGACCTTGTCATTCTGGAGAGGCGCCGCCGTTAGCAAAGAGAGAAGCACGAACACGTTCGGAAAAAAAAAGAAGAACGATGCGAGGGAGAGAATCAGCGCGGGACGTGCCAATAATGCGAATGTGCGTAAGATAGGACGAAATCATCGAGATGGGCTAACGAGTTGATTTCTCCGAAATGATGAGATTAAACGGTTAAATCATCGCTGGAGGAAGATTCTACAAAGAAATTAGATAATTCTTCTTTTGAAGAGAAAATTTTCTGTCAGCACGATGACTTTGCTCCTGACATAAAGTCGTATACGTAATACGTTGCGGATTGCGTAAAAATACAATACCTACGTAAGCTGAAAATTGTCCGACAATAATAATTTTGTTTAAATCAAGTATTATCGACATTTATCTTGCTGACTTGATGTCATTTAACCTAAGACATCATCTTTTAGAAAAATATATTTTCTTTATCATGTATTGATAATTAATACGTTTAAAGATTTGCATTAACTATAGGTATAACAATAAAATGACTAATGTGTATATGTGTGCGTGTGTATATGTTACGTTTATATAAGTGCGATAAATTATATAATATAATTGTTACATTTATATGTTTACGGTAAAGCTGTTACATGTAGCGCACTTGAAACACGTGCAACTATTTACGATAGGGGATTATGCAATACTTTAACTTAATTCCATTGCATTTAGCTCTTTCACATATAATTTATTTTGAAATTTATATTTTTGCATTTAATAATGGTACATTATATTTCATAACAATGATTTAGATTCATATACACACACACACACACACACACACACACACACACACACACACACACACACACACACACACACACACACACACACACACACACACATATATATATA
>NW_017259370.1:2323035-2323408 GCF_001594045.1 Atta colombica
ATCACATATCAAAGATGTATTTAATAAATGATTTTGACATCAACGACTTTAGATAAAGAACATAATATAATATACAAAATAATTAATACGAACAGAAGTAATAAGTAGCTTAACGACCTTGCGTCATGACGTCAAATTATTTTTATTTGTAAAAAGACTAAGATGATTAACAGGAATTAATAAAATTACCGCTTAAGTCAACAAAATTAAAGATGCTTTTAAGACCGTTTTTATTTTAGATAAAACATGGGGTACGCAATTTTCGGTACGCGTATTCGATTTCTGGTGAAATCTTGCGATTCTTCACTTGCAGCGTTTTGTTTCCCCTCGCTTAACCACGTAGGTACCGAATTCTCCGATGGTTCGCCATCGC
>NW_017259370.1:2323508-2326495 GCF_001594045.1 Atta colombica
ATCCCCATCCCATCCCCCTCCGGCCTGACCGCCGTGGCGTTTAACGTCCCGACGGAAGTCGGGAGGCAAGCATCGAGGTAAAAGATCGTCATGCACCATCATCCGAAACTCTCTTGAATATTTTCGCAGAATAAAAAGAGGAAAAATGTTGCGGGGACCGAAGTGCGCGCGGAGAGACGAGGACGGATGAACGGACGTTGGGGAGAAGAGGTACGAGGGGTGAGTGGGTTGAGGGGGTTAGAGTAGGAGGAGGGGGGAGGGAGTCGGTTAACGGTGAGGGAGGAAGGGGGTGAGTGGGTGTTAGCCGGGGCGGAGACGGTGCATTACGACCGGGACAGGGCATGGCATGGCTAGCTCAGGAAAGTACAGGATGTGAGGGAAGAGAAGAGAACATGGAAGGGGGAGAGCGCGGTGATGCAGGAGGGTGCATGCGGGAGGGAGGAGGGGCGGTTGCCCCAGTAAAAATCGATCCTCCCCACTCTTTTCCTACTTTTTCCCCTAGAGAGGTTTGCTACCACGAGAGAGGATGGGATGAGGAGGAGGAAGAGGACGTGAAGGAGGGAGAGACGGGGGTGACTGCGCAGGGGGTCTCGCGGGGGTTACCTACCATCGCGTCTGTCTCTGTGTATCCACATCTCTGGATCTTCGCAAACGTTCTCGTGTGCATACATGTGTATGTATCTACACGTATATGCGCCTGTGCGCGCGCGCGCTCTCTCGCACCCCATTGGGAAAGGGAGAGACAAGCGCATGTGGGTGCACGTGGACAGATACGCGATGCGGTCGTGTGAGGGTGTGATTGAGCGGATTTTTCGCGGGTGTTCGTGGGGCACTGCCCGTGTAAAGCGCGAGCGCATTTCATGTGTGTCCTTGCTTTCGTATATTCTCTCTCTCTCTCTCTCTCTCTCTCTCTCTCTCTCTCTCTCTCTCTCTCTGTTGTGTATGTGTATGTGTGTTGCGAGTATGCATGCGCCTTGGACAGTTTTTTTCGCGAATTCTCCGCGTGTGTTGGTCCACGTGGCTGCGGTGGTTTCCGACTGCGTACAGTGCGCCTCATTGACAGTGGAAAACGCCCTGGTATCATACAGCGGGCGTTAAAAATCGGTGTAATTTCGATGAATTTAATTTCTTATATTGTACGCATGGCAGTAGTACTTCTAGTTTTCGTTGTCATAGATAAGCATAGAAATCTTTCTCAGGTGTCTCGTTGAAATTTAAACTTTACGTACTTCTTCAGTTTTCTGAAAAATAAAACGGCGACAAATTTACTAATTGTAAAATATTTTTTATTTCAAACGTTCACAGTGATATTGTAGATATTGTATTAAAATTGTTTTATATAATAATTAAGTAATACGATTTGACATACACACACACACACACATACACACACACACACACACACAACATACACGTGCGCGCGTGAGATATGTATTAGAGATATATATTACGTAACAGATACCGCAATACATGAAAAGTTAAATATGTTAATATTTTCAAAGGTTTTGATATTTTTTTATTTTTTACACACACGCACACACACACACACACACACACACACACACACACACACACACAATATTGATAATTGCAATATCATTGCCTACATTGTAAATTTTTTAAAAAATAAAAAAGTATTGAAAGATTTTAGATTTTTTTATGTTAAACAATCAGGAAATGAAAATTTCACTAAATATTCTGACGCTCTATTAAAATCATTTAGTTCTATAAATTCTTTCTTCTCGAACTTTCGTTTTGCTATAAAAAAAGTAATCCCAGATCTGATCCCATCTTATTTTATAAGATAGTTTGATAATATCTAATAAATATACATTAAAAACAAATGCATGTAAAAAAAAATTGTAAAAATGTAAAAAAATGTAAAAAAAATATATAAATGAAACTTACTTGTAGTATTAGATTTTTCACTTTTAGTATTAAATTGATATTGACATTAATTATGTTGAAGGATCAACACTTTTATTGCTTTAAAAGGAATAATAAAGTCATTTTAAGGCAAGAGATCATTGGAATTGTATTTCTACCATTAGACTGCGTACATCAGTGCGGTACTTTATTAATACTTATAATTATTTGTTCATAATGTTGTATTATCTAAAATAGATTATATCTCCAACGTTCGTCGGATCGCCGCGCGTAAAGAATGCGAGGAAGCTTTGGCAGCGGAAGGATTAAGAGAGGAACTTGTGCGTTCCTTTTCGCTCTTAAATTTTTCAGAGCGTCACTACGATATATCCGACAATCGTGCGCACTGTACGTCCGCGGGATCGCATGTATCGGTGCACCATCACCCCCGTGCGGTCTCGAGTCGTGCTCGTGTTCGCGCTCGCTCGCGCGCGCGCCTACATTCGTCTTCGTGTGCGTATCCGCGGCAACGCCGCCTCCGCCGTCGCGGCGCTTCTGTCGTCCGCTGCAACGATGAAAAATTACCCAGAAGCAGCAAAAGAGAGGGAAATAGCAAGGGACGAAGAGGAAACGAGAGACAGATACAGAGAGAGAAAGAAAGAGAGAGAGAGAGAGAGAGAGAGAGAGAGAGAGAGAGAAAGGAAGAAGAGGAAGAAAGAGAGTAGTTGAGGGAGAGAATGTGAACGTAGAACGGAGAAGAAAAAAGAGGACGAGAGCGAGGGGATGAAAGAGAGAAAAAGAGAAGAAGAGAGAGAAGGAATGAGCCCGTCGCTTTTTTCTCTAGACCCCGAGCCCGTCGTCTAGCGCTGAGTTCGCGAGCCTGACAGACAGCTGCAGCGGAGCCCTGATATATCGACCGGGCCACCTAACCAACTATCCGCACTCACTATTATACACCTGCCTCACACGCACGCACACTGCCGCACGTACGTGTGCACACGCACACACGCCGCCAGACATGGGGCTGGCGTGTACGAAAAAAAGGCGGCGCACCGACACCCGCCACCTCTCTCTCTCTCTCTCTCTCTCTCTCTCTCTCTCTCTCTCTCTCTCTCTCTCTC
>NW_017259370.1:2326595-2328457 GCF_001594045.1 Atta colombica
CTCTCTCTCTCTCTCTCTCTCTCTCTCTCTCTCTCTCTCTCAAGGTGGAAGCTCGCTCTTTGCACTCTCGTAACGTTCTCTCGATTGCGATCCTTCTCTCTCTAATTTCACCCCCTCCCCTCTGAATCCCTCGCTTCCTCCTTCGCCGCCGCTCTGTCTTCGTCCACCTTGCTCTCCTGTGAAAAAGGGTGGTTGCTAGAGCGAAAAAGGGGGCCTCCCGAAAGAGAGAGGGAGCGGAGGAGGAGCGGGACGGAGCATCGGGGGTGGAAGCGCTACCACCAACGGGGGTGGACAAGACGAGCGGTGGGTGCAGCGAACGGAGCCCAGTCAGCTCCAGGATAATTAGATCCTTTACAGGTTACCAATGATTGATAGTCTTCGAAATACGTACCATCCCTCTTTCTCTCTTTCTCTCCTCAGTATCCACGCCGGGTTTCCTTCCACGTGTACACGTGGATGGACGCGCGCGTCCACAGGCCCACGTTCCACGTATCCGTGGACGTTCTCGCAGCAACGAAATACGCGCGCTCGCGCGCTCACGAAGGATATATGCATGGTGTACGATAAATACGAAATCCCTTCAGCCGATTACGTCCTACTGAGCTTTGCCTGGGTCCACAACTCGCCGTCGGCCGTCCCCTCCGTATCGTAACCGTGTGTCGTTGTGTGCCTGAAAAAAGGGCTTCCAAATCGCGGTCGTCGCGTCGGCCGCCTGGCTTGTTCCGGCAATTTATCGATGATCCGCGTTACCGCCGCAATGCCGCAACTCTCGAATCGCCAGAATTCTCGGCTCGAGACGAACGAGTCTGAGAGTCGAATTTCGCAAATAAAGTATTTCCAAGCGTTTTGCATCGCAGCGCATAAGTCGAATTCTTTGACATCCATGTTACATTCACTTTTGCTCATATACATAATTCAAACTAGTTTTCTGTGTGATACTCATATAAGATCTTAATTCTGTTTCTATTAAAATTTTCTGTTAAAATTTTTTCAATCCAACATTTTTTTTACAAAAATTTGCGGGAATATTAAAATGAATCGTTAAGATTTGCCTTTCGAGCCTAAAGTCTATCCATAAAGTATCAGTTGAACATATTTCTGGTTCACTTTCTCCAGCTCATGATTTTAATTCGGCAAAATAATTGCAATATTTCATGATACCTCGTCGCGTAAGCACGTTTTATGCTCATTTAAATATTGTTCCATTCTAGAAACTACATATTTCTACATATCTTCTTTAATTTATATTTCGGTTCTTTTTGCCAGCCGATATTTCAATTTTTCTAATTTGAATTTAACAAATTTCTTTGCCATTGACGGCATTGACGTTAGCCTATATTATAACCTTTTAATGTTTATGATATTGAAGAACGTAGTACCAGTTTTATCGTGCATTCGATTATTTTACATCAGATATGGAATTTTGTTTCGTATTACGAAACGGAGCCGTGATGTTAATTGGGTCAAGAAGCAGCGAAAAAACAGAAAAAACGACGAGAGCAGTAAAAAAGAACGTTTGCTTTTGTTCTGCTGTGAGCAATAACAAAAAAATGCGAAATTAAATCCTACCGCCGGACGTGCTGCTGTAGACCGGGCGACACATGCAACGTCGACTAAAGAATTAATATCAAAAACACTGCTCCGTCCAAACGCGAAAGAATACATGTATTTGTAAAGAAATTAAAAACGATATGAAGAACGTGCATTCGTTTTAGCTTTCTTGTTCTCAAATAAGAAGCTTGAACTGTGAAATTAAGACGTTCTCATAAATTAACTTTAAGTGGAATCAAAGTTTCTTGAGAGAAAAATTTATTAAAAAAGAAGAAGTATCTTTCTTATAATATTCAAAACAGAGATTAGAT
>NW_017259370.1:2328557-2363355 GCF_001594045.1 Atta colombica
AATTTCCATTTTTAGTTTCCACTTCTAAACACTTTCGTCACTCAATACATAATAACGCTTTCTTCTGGAAAATAGTAAGAATTCGATATTACTCTCTCAGGCGCGCACGTTTTAAACGAAGTCTACAATGAGATTTTACGGTGTAAAATTTAAGCTTTAAGCTTTAAGCTGTAAGAAATTAATCAATCGTAATCGATTATTCTCTTCTCTTTGATTGTGATTGATCAATTTCTTAAGGCTTAAAACTTAAATTTGATCACATGAAAAACGTCACTTTATATGTGCATTGTAATCAATTGAAAAATAAAAAAGGAAACGCTTTGCTGCAAAAAAATATATTAAGCTTTAATAAATTATTTGTTTAAATTATGATAATTAAACATTTATTAAATATTAAATAAAGATATATTTATAAAAACTATTAATTTAATTTAACTATCACTTCCTTTCTATTGAGTAAATATTTATTTATTATAAGTAAATGTTTACTTGACATTATTCAAATAAAATATATTTATTAAAATTAATACATTTTTCGCAATATGCTAAAAAGATTTTGCAAGATAATGCTTATTGACGAAGAATTGTAGTAATATCTCATATTCTGAATTATTTTAGAATAGTTGTTTTAGAATAGTTACGTATAAATTTGTTTTCCGACGAGCAATTAATATCTTCCTCCCCCCCCCCCCTTTGATCATAGATTGATCGCAACTTTATTGCTCGTGCGTCAGAAAAAGGAGAGGAACATTTTTCTCTTTACGTCTTGAATAATAAATGCCTAGATATCCGATCTTACTCGGGTTGACGTCCGTCGATATTTCGCAAAGTCACGTCAGTCAGTAAGTTTTCGTTATCGCCCGTAAAAGCCATTATTATCGGCGCATTGCGTAGAAACATACATACATGCGACGTGTAATACTTTTTAGTTAGCTCGCGGCGGCCTTCGCAGTGACTTTAGCATGCAAATCAGAGACTGCGGTATGTGCCCGGTCGGGGCATCCCTCTGCATACCTTATCACCTGTTAACATCTCTCTCTATTCCGCTCCACGCAATCGTCCCACGCAAATGTCAGTCGGCGAGTCGACGAGCGATTTGACGACTGGCGATGCAGAGGAGCCGTGGATCTCAAAGAATCGTAGAATACGATCCGCTCGTTAAAACCGGCTGCACCGGCGACTTTTCAAGGTACCCGAGATTCCGATCATAAGCAGAAGTATTAAAATTACATTATAGCCAATTTGGCCTGGCTAGCGTCACACTAGCACTCGTCCTGGTGATCGGACGGACGCAGAAAAACGTCAGCATAAACGTTCTTTTTATTGGTTTCCGGTGCGAGTGATGAGCGCATTACGCGTTTAATATTAAAATTAGCACTTTTAAAGCGTCTGGATTAAAAATAGGACGCTAACATTATGTTTCGGGACGAGTGTGAACCTGCTCGACCTCTAGAAGAATTTTATCGTAAATAATGTTTCGCTCTCGCGAAAGATAGGGCATTCTTCTTCTTATGTGAATTCTAAATCGCGCGCGTAGCTTCTTTTACAATGATCCCTGTCTCGACGAGCGTGCATATGTCTCGATGTGATCGAAGATTTATATTAAAATCAGAGGTTTCTCGAAAAACTTGATATTTCCCTGCTCATTAATTTGATAGGAAAAGGAAAAAGTGATCGGCCATTGTTAACTGCCGCTTACAACGTGGAAAAGTTCGCTCGCGCAAAAAACTCGCAAAAAAGCCGTTCCTATTCTTGCGAAGAAAATATAGGATTACACTTCATTATCTTGCTAAAGTGTAAAATGTACCGTCGGCTGTGCCGTCGTCGTAAGCCGATCGTTATACTTCAAGTATACGTAAATATATTCCTGTAAATATATCCTTGTCAATAGCCGTGTCCGCCATCGCGCGGGACTATAAAAATTCTTTATGCTCACGCAAATCGTTAAAATTTAAAAATCATAAGAAATTAATAAAATGTAGTTCAAAAGAATTTGAAAAAGATCAGTAAATAAAATTCTTTGCAGCTCAGTTATTCTCTCGCAGAGTTGTTCTTGCGTAGAAATCAAAGTTCAAGTTACGAGGGAAGAATCGACTTCGCAAACGCACCACTTCACTTAATTCGAAATTGTAATAATGATAATGATGATTTTGGCATTCATGTTTAATACGCGAGTCGACATTAAATACGGAATAACAGATTTGTTAAAGATTAACGGCACAGTTAAATGAACTTGCAAACTCCGCGCTACACGCGTTTCCTTCTATATATATTCGCGGATGGAATTGTATTAGACTGCAATCTGGACCGTTACGATTGAACGCATAAAAGATCTCATATAAATCGTATAAAAAAGTGCTTTTGGTTAAATTGGTTGAAACTGTGTTATTTTATAAATTACAAGACGATCAAAAGTTGTCTTAAGCAAAAATATAAAAATGGATAGATTTGTGCTGTAATGCCATTTGAGACTCTTACAGAAATTTAATGCCAATACTAAAAAACAATTAATTATTTATTTTAAGTACTAAAAGCACTGTTGTTTAATACTTTTAGTACTTCAAATAAATAATTCATTACTGTTTCTTAGTAAAATGACCAGTATTAAATTAGCTAATATTAGATTTCTGTAAGGAAAATTGCTATTTTGAGTCTAATCGGACTGAAAAGTATCATTATCTGCTAAACTATTCATTTTTTGATAACTGATATCTTAATACTTCTATAAACAAAATAATAAGATAAATTAATTGATGTAAAGAAAATACATAATTGCTTTTAAAAAATGTAGTTTGCAAGTTCGTATATTGCAAATTGCATATTTTTTTGAAAAACGACTACATATTTTCTTTCAATTTAGCTTATTATTCTGTGCAAAAAGGGATTAAGATATAATTATCAAAAAAATGAATGATTTAACAAAGATACTTTCCTATTAGATCCAAAGTAACAACTTTCAAATGTTGCTACAGCAAAATCTGTCTATTTTTCTATGGTTTTGCTTAATCCTTCGTTCACACACAAGGGACAAAATGACCCCAACATTTTAATTGATTGCTGTATTTACAGGTTTTGTTCTTTAAAATTACAAAAATCACTGAACATACTTTAAACATTGTAAAATATGGAAATGCATGGCTTTTTAAAGAATTTTTAATTTTAACATATTTAAAAAAAAATCGCAAAAGCTAACATCTAAAGAACATGCGATTGAAGATGCAAAAAGGGTATTTTAAACTTCGAATAAATGACAGTTTAAGTCCCGTTTTAATAAAAGACCTTAGAAATAAGTCTCATATTTTTTTGGGGTCCTCTGGACTACAAAGACCACAAAGAGTTAAATAAATTTTTAATCAATATTTCATAATTTACAAAATATTACAATTTTATCTAATTTAATCGAAGCAACACATGATTTGTGCAACGATATAAGACATCTGTTTTAGGTAAAAAAGTAAAAAAGAAAAGGATATAAACCGTCTTTTCTTGAAACTTTATTTATCATACATAGAATTTGCGCTTTCTTATATTTAGAATGCGCGCTTGGATTAAACTCTAGGCATATATCCATTTGTCTTTTTCGAACACCAGCGCAACATTTCGCCTCTTTGCGGTTTTATGTCTTCCCTCTCCGTCCCCCCCCCCCATCACCACCATCGTCGTCGTTGTCGTCGTCGTCGTCATCGTCGTCGTCGTCGTCGTCGTCTTCGTCGTCATCGCCGTCGCACGATATCTTCGCGCGAATGTCAGCCGGTTGCAGTCGATGTAGAGGAGAGACGCGGGAAGAGATACCCCGTTAAAATTCAGCATTTCCGCGCGATGACACATCGGAAATTTTTGCAATATCTCAAATCGCGCGTCTTCCGTTACCTGCCCTGCCCCTCCATGTAGGGTCCTCTCCCTTAGTCCTCCGCGTTCTCCTTATCTCTTTTTCTCTTTTTCTCGTTCGCAATGCACCGCGCAATGCCTGAGTTCTGGCTCACAAGCGATGATTATGTTGCAGCGCGGGTTACCAATACGTGCGTTGTTATGCACATTGGTAACTCAACTCGTGACTCGCGATCTCGAATAGGCCCCTAGATTCGCGCTGGAACCTCTCAGGGAAATCCCTCCTCGGAAGACGCGCGTCTACGAGGAATTCGCTGTGAATCACCGCGCAACCGAAAGACCGTCCCAACATACGTCAGAGCTGCCGAGTGTGTAGCAACATTGAGGATTTCTTGCGGAAGAAGTACCTGCATTCGTCAGACCGATCGTCTATCCGCTAGGCTTCCTGACGTCGCGCCGGTGAAACCGACTCCTTCATGGAAAATGCGGGAAATCCTTAGAGTTGTCCTTATCAAAGAGAGAATCGAAGATCATAACAGATGTGACTTGTTGTAATATAGATGTGCATTTTTTTCGATGTAACGAAAATCAATAAGGAACATTAGAGTAAAAAATTATTTGGAAAAGTAGATAAAGGAAAAGGAATACTTAGGGAAAATAATATGAACAAGCATATGTAAATAAATAGGAGGGAAACATAGAGATTCCTTTTCTTTTCAGCACAGTTTTTTTTTAATTTAAATATTTCTTTTTGAATCAAATTAATTATAATTAAATTAATGATAATTAAAAATTAAAAAATTGCATAAAAAAATATATTTTTAAATTAAAATATTTTGTATGAACCGTTGGTCACAAGCAAAAACATAAACAATTCTTATATTCACGCCATTTTGATTCTGAAAAATTGAAGGATCATAGTTTTGAACATTTTTTTTATAATTTTAATATAATATAGGGAGCGTTTATAAAAAATACAAAAGAGATGCAGAATTATTACAGAAAAACATTTTTATTTTAATACTGTTTATCTTTCACTAAACCACAGCAGTATAATCTTTTACAGAAGTATAAAAAAGTACACGTGAGTGATAATTTTACAATTACAATTTTATATCGATATCAAATTATCGGTATTTAATACTGTTCGTCTCTTATTCCATAATACATATAAAAAAAATCGTAGAAAAATAAGCTAAAATTGCACATGTGAGACACTCACAAATAAGTTCCATGCAAATCACACGTTCGTGTATCTTAAATTACATCAGTCACATTATATGCCAATTAACATTATGTAAATTGCAACAAGTACACGCCTTCCGTCGCTCGTAATTATTTCAAAGCTTTTTGCTTATTTCTTTGCGAAAAAATCACTTTGATTGAATAGATTGAGAACAAATTGTCGTTACATGCTGCACATAAACAGTTCGATATAAATACCTGCATAAATAAGCGGATAAATAAATAAATAAATAAATAAATAGATAAATATAAGTAAATGGATAGATGCTGACGAAAATAAATAGGCGAGATGGTACAAGATGTATGCAATAAATAGATAATGTGCGTCAATCGCGGCGGATATTCATGATTCATTCTTGCAATTATCATTATCCATCTAAACGACGCGCGTGATGAATGCGCGATGATAATTGCACTCGGGTACGTGCTACGTGCACGTCTGACCGGATTTAACACTACCTGAGCGATTGGTTGTGATCGAGTACGTGTTTTATCACATTGTTTGGCAACAACACGGCCGAGAGAATCTATAAATACCTAAAGCGTAAACAATAATTTCTTATTCCTATTAGGCGACGTTACACGTCACGGCACTTGAATCGGTATCTTATATACTATCCGAGAGATGCTTAGACATTGCAATTCGACATGAGGCCTGCAGAAAGGTCTTGGAAAAAAGACGAAACGGAACTGTGGTACTTTTCTACCACAATCTCTGCTTCTCTTTCAACACAATTTCATGCACCAAAAAAAAATTCTTGCTATTTATTCACTAATTTTTTTCTTCCTTTCTCTTATGACACTCTGAATTTATTTTAAAAGTGAGTTGTGAATTTTTGGGAATGTATGTTAATTTGCTTTGCCGCCTATCGACTCTATCATTCTAGTTCTAGTTTCCGTTATTTTCATTGTTTTTGGTGTTACACCCATACAACACCAAACCAACTTCTAAAGACATTCAAAGAACATTTTAAGAATGTACGAATATTCCTAGAACGTTCATGTATGTCATATGCTATTTGGGCAATAATGTCGGAAGGGCGTGATTTAGTTGGCTACGCATGTATATTATCGAATGGTCTCAGAACGGAAGGGGCAAAAAACTGAGAAGAGACCATCTTGAGCGCACGCTGCGGTTCCGCTCTTTTGTAACTTTCTCCTCCTACCGTCCCACCGCAGTTCCGTAACTCCCTGTCATCGTTCTAACGTCAAACGTTTAAGTAAATCTATTAAGTTCCCGGTATTCGCGCGTCACTAGACGCAATCTTCAAACAAGTTCCTGTGTAAAGAAAAAAAAGAAAGATGTCCATTCGTCTACGGATTGCCAATTGCAAGGTCATTCGCGACAATATAGTCGTGTTTTTTGCTTAGTTTCAATCGCCGTCTCCTTCGAAGACGCGTCTCGCTTGATTCGTGCCGGTTCGAAGATCACCGCCAATGATCGTCGCCACCGAGGCGAATTCATCACCGAAGCGAATCGTCACTACTCCCCTGTCTCCCCCAAGTTATCCTAGCGAGTTCTCGGTGTCAATCATTGATGGATATCTCCGAGCTCATCATACTGCTGAAGACCTGAAGAGCACACACGCAACCAATGTAGAGCTTCATTGTCTCCGTGTCGCCGTCGCCGTAGGATACCTCGATGTTTCTGTAAGTCTGTATGCAGCAATAAGTGCCGGTGCCCTGACAGCTGCTGCCGATGTGATTGCACTTCACGTGCTCCAGATCCTTCGGTATCCGGGTACCCCGGGTGTCCGGGATTGACTCTACGGTGTAGTTGCAAATGGAGCTGTTCTGCGCCTGCTTCACTTCCAGTTCGAAAACTTTTTCTTGCACCCTAAGTTCATCTTCGAATCGCCAGGTTACGTCTTTCGGATTAAATTTGTGATAGTTTGCGACAGTCCCAAATTTGTTGTGACGTTTTCTCCTAGCAACGAATTTCATCGAGAGTGCGTCAAAGTCGTTGTGCTTGCGCAGGAAATCCTTTCGTAAAGACTCGCGATCTCTCGAATCATGCTTGTATCGACGGAAAGACATTGGTACTCGCTCCTCCGAATCCTCGTACTCCAAGAAACGATCCAGAACTTGAGGATATTCGCGACTCTTCTTCTGTCCTTGGAAATCGTCGTCATCGAGACGTCTCGATAAATCTCGTGGTGGCGATTCCTCGAAATTGTAATAATTCAAATGAGAATGATGTCCGTGTCGTCGTTTTAGGCTCCGACCTTGAATAAGCGATATATTGACGATGACATAGACAATAAGAACAGGCAGGCAAGATCTAACGTTGAATATCGCCATTGTGTCGTCTGATAAGTTCAAAGTTTGCACAAAAGATCTTCTTCGAAGATTGGCAGTCTTTGTTGATGGCTGTTTTTTTATTCTTCTTCTTCTTCCTTGATTCTCGATAGTTGATAGCGGAATGGATCTTAGTTTCTTTCGAGATTCTTCGTCATATATAATTTTTTTCTAACGCAACCTCGGGATTTCTTTTATTTATTAATGTTGTTTTTATCACGTTTCTTAGTCACAGTGGAATAATATCTTTTCATTTAAATATCTTTCTCTCTCTATTCTATCAACGATATCAGCTTATCTTCCAGACACTTTTCAAGAATAATACAATCGTGATGGAAATAAACGATTACAATCAGAGATTGCAATCAGAACTGTGATTCAATGAGATTATTTAAAACTTTTAACTGATCAATTTTTCCACTGAAAATTATTTTCCGGAATTATTTTGTGTTTATTGAGCTTTTTTTGAAATTCAAAATCTAGCGAATCTCAGCGAGACACTAGAAAACGTGAATACGAGGCACAGTATTTCGAATCGAAATTTTTCGAGTTTGACCGATCGTTTGACGGATCTTTCGACCATGTGACGTAAGTTGATAATATTTTGACGATCTAACAAATTTTAGTCTGGATACCGCGCGATTCTCTGTGATGATTCGCCAGTCGAAATTTGGCATGCGGTACTGACCAGCGCAAGATACGCGAGCGTCTCAGAATTCCCGACGCGGACTTGTAAGATCGAGGGACTAGGCGATTGTCTCTCTTCGTTTCGGTTCGATCGTCTCGCTTAATGGTTTGCTCAAAACTGAGTATTCCCTGATCCCCGAAGGATTTTTTATCCTGCCCGCGAACGTGGGTGGTGTTGCCCCACTTTAACGGGGGCTTGCGCGTGCCGGTACACACGAAGACATGACTAATCCCCCCCTCTCCTTTTATCAGCATCTTGTACAGCCCCTGCCAGGGTGCCGGGGCCGGGGCCGGGGCCCCGAGAACTGAGAAGAGTTTCTTCGGTCGTGTGACATGGCGGCATGGCGGCGGCTTCCTCTTCTTCGAGGATGCGCGCTCTCCTCTTTGACGTCAAAGCTCGTTCCCTCTCGATGAACCTGCCGCATCTTCCTCGTTACCGCTACCGCCGCCTCTGTCACCGCTGTCTGTTCCCTTAAACATGGATTTAGTATCGCTAACCAACCTCGAGCATTGACGTCACACCTTGGTGTAATGCCCATCTATAGCGGAAAGAGGAGAGACCGAGTGTCTCGTGCTTCGTGGAATCTCGTCCTCAGCAATATCCTCACGTATTATAACACCACGAGGCGCGGGGATGGCGACGACGATGACGATTACGCGTGACGAGAGTGCGCGAGGAGAGTTACTTCGAAAGTAGTAATGCAATGCCTTTCCCTTTTGACGTTTACGCGCGGCACAATTTTCCCGCGTTGACGCTCGCGCGTCTCAGATACCACCGACCTAGTCACGCGAACGCACGTACCGGCAATTATTTCAAGGGAAAAGACTCCCGGTTACCAATTACTGTCGATCTTTTCCTATAAACTCGGCACTTCGAGGGATTACCAGTGAGACACTACGCGGAAGGTAAAACACTGGGATTAAACCATTTCATTCCTGATTTCGCGGGCCCGCATTCTGAAGCTGCGGAAAGGCTTTATTATCTTCAGGTCAGCGAAAAGTTTGAGACAGTATTTTAGATGCTGATTTTAGAGAGCGATATGGTCGTCGTTGTCATCGCGACGCGGCTGCCAAAATATTAAAAGTCGCCACCGCCTTGCGAAAGCATTTAAAATGACATTTACATGCAAGAACGCTTGCCCCTTCTATCACTCTCCCTCTCTGGAATAACGCCGTTCTTGCTGTATGTTCGCGTCAACAAGCAGTTGAGGTGGAATCATCGGCCACTCTGGCGGGATACCCGGACGTGCCTTCTTTTTTTTAAAAGGTCGGAGAACACACATGTCGTAAAAGCGCTTAGCATTTTCACTAACTCTTACCATTACCGTTATTTTTTTTTCGTCTAGCGTGAACATGTGTGCACGTGTATACGCGCGAATATATTTGGACAAAAATATCCGAAAAATTCCATAAATGTACTAATTTAATTAATCGTTACGAACGGAGATACGTAATATTAATAAAATGAGATTTTCTAATGCGACATAAATACAGCTAAACACATTTTTTTATTTTAAAAAATATACTTGAAATAATCAAATTTCTATCTACTTTTCTTCAGCTATTTATTAAATTTTTCTTCATAATTTATTTGTATACTGTTCTATCGTAATTTCTTTTTTTATTTCGATCATTTCACTTTTTCTTCATTCAAAATTGAAGTATTAAAGTTATTAAATAATAAGAATACATTAATTTCCTTTTTTCATATATTTTCGGACTTTAGTTACAATGCCAGATGGTACCAGGATGTCGGAAAAACAGAGAGAAAGGAGAGTAGAAAGAAAGAATAAAGCTGATCCCCGATTTCACAGATTAGAAATTTAATATCCCAGAATAAATATTAACTTTTTCTAAGTCCGTTCATTTTTTGCAAGATCGATGTAGAAATTTGTTCTGCAACATTATTTATGTTATGGTAATGTTGTTGTTATTTAAACATGTCTTCGAATTTTTGGACGAATCCTATTTGACTGCAAAAAAATTAATATATTCGTCGACGATATTGCAAAAAATTACATGGAGGAGATCAACGATGAAACCGGTTTTCTAAATGATTAAAAAAACAAATAAAACATGCATATAGGGTATTTCGACTTTTAATTCTACATATATTTTGATTTTACATTCTATATATGTGAACACATTCTCTAAGTATTTTATTGTCATCAATTTAATCTGCTGCATTAATTTGCATTATAACGCCTGATTGTATTATTTTTAAGTTTTTTCGGGTTTTGGGAAATGGGACGTATGTTTACGCACTTTGTACATAAAACTTTTGATATTTACTTTTATTCTGCGAATATTCAATTTAAAAAAAGATTCCACAAAATAGATATCAGATGTATAAATGAAAGAGATAAAATATCAAATCTGTAAATAACACACTTCGAAATAACTCCGTTTTTGTTTATATAAATAACTCTGCCGGCAGATCATTTCTCGTTGGAAAGCTCGCGTGTGTACCGAATTTAAGAACGGAGTACGTAGCAACTGTACAAGCTCTCCTGATGCATTCGTCCATCGGTAGCTGCGGATGATATGCCTTGAAATATGCGAACGCGCCCAAAAATGCATCCCCGGCACCCTATCGCATATCGTTACACTTATGTAGTTGCCTGAAGCAATTTCGTCTTAAATACATGCCAATCATTTGAATGAATCACTAAGTGAATCAGCGTTCCAGTCCAGTCCGGAAATTGACCGGTTGTTCGTTCAAAAGATTGTGAACCGGAAAATACCATCAAATACTTTCACCATTCCGACCGTGAGAAAGAAATCACGAATCAATTTACAAGATTTGTATAAGCAGGAAGTACGGACCATACGTGTAAATAATAATAAAAATGACCACGTTTTTAAAACAAAACAAAAACTTATAGAAAGTGTCTTAGAATTATCGCATAATTCTGAGACACTTCATCAAGTTACTAAATAATTAAAATACATGTCTTCAAAAGAACGATTTCTTCAATTTTGTTATAATGAATAATGACTCGAACAATTCATCATGAAATCTATCGTGATTACGACAGTTCTATAATACTGTGTATGCAATACATACGGTAGTATCTACAGGGTGGACTTCAGTAGTGGAAATTCGTGTGATGTTTGTATTCATTTTCGATGCGTATGCAGCTCCGAGAGATCCGAGTGTAAGAATGATTGCGTTGCATCCTTTAGCTAGAAACTTGTCCGTTATTTGTTGTATATTCGACAAGTCCACAGGTTGAATGCCCGTCATAATTTCCGCCTACAAAAGCGTAATGGAGTCCTTGATGTATTTGAAATGTTATAATGCTTTGGCTCTACTATTTCAGAAAACAAAAGTTCAAATTTGGGACATACACTGAGAAAAAGATTAGAATAAGACTTAAATACTTATTTAAAATATATATTTATTTTACTAAAATAATATAAAATCTTATTAAATATATAAAATCTTTATTTAAATACGAATATAAAATTTTTATATCTGATAAATAAATCATATATTTTATATTTTTACAATTAATAAGATATATTTCATAGAAATGTATATTTTGTCACACACAATCAAATTTTTTCATAATTAATAAACATCGGAGGAAACGTAAATATAATAACATTGCTTTACAATACTTCGACATTTTTCTTTCAAAATATCTTATAAAATCAGAATATTCAATCGATTCTTATATTAAAAATCGTCTAACAAATGAGATTAGACAACTCAAAAATTCAGAAAATTCTGAAACATTGTATGCAAGTAAAATAGTTCATCTGTAACAACGAACTATTTTTTGTTCGTGTCATATTACGGTTTGAGAGGGTGTAAAATCATCCCTTGAAAAAAATGTAGATTTTTTTATGGAATAACTGCCGAACGGTGAGAGATATCGAAAAAAAATTAAATAAAAATTGCATTTCTTTCTTATATCTACAAAGCGTATATAAGTACCAAAAAATCCGCGTTTTTGTTGTGTTATCCTTCTCTCTCTTACCATTCTTCAAAATTAAGTTTTTGTACTTTGTGAATTTATGTGAAAATATTTCTCCGTAAACTCTTTTTATACATCATAATCGATTTATTTATTATTTATTTAAAAAAACTCAATGAATTTTTTAAGTCCAGTTTTTAACAGTTTTGATTATTAAAATGTGGTTTTATGAAGCGATATTTAATTATTATTAATATATATTTCAGACAGTTTTTAAAATTATTTAAGCAAGATGGTATGTGTCTTTATAACTGCACGAAAGATAAAACTAATTAAAGTTATCAGTGACGTATATAAAAACCGCAACGTGCATATATATATTATTATGCATATATATATTATTTGAGATGTCATTTTATTAAATAATTTTACAAACTACGATAAACAAGAATCGCACGGAACTATTTTAACATTAAATGACGCAGACTTTGCGTCATTTAATATTAAAATAGAGTTCCAATATCATATTTGTCGTGCAATTTGCAAAGTAGTTTGATAAAAATAACACCTCAAGTAATGTATGTATTAAGACCCATCTTATTAAGACTCGTATACGTCACTGATTAATTTTAATTAGTTTTATGCAGTTATGTGTGTGTGTGTGTGTGTATGTGTGTGTGCGCGCGCGCGCGCGTGTATGTGTGTGTGTGTGTGTGTTAAGTATTATATATAAACACACACACACACACACACACACACACACACACACACACACACACACACACACACTATTTGTTTAAATTGAAAACCATCTGGTGATTTTATAAAATAATATTAATAATTAAATATCGCTTTGTAATATCATTTTAATAAACAAAATTATTGAGACGTAAAAATTCAATGAATTTTTTTAAATAGGTGACACATAAATTGATTATAACACATAAAAAGAAATTATGGAGACATATTTTCGCATAAATTTACAAAACACAAAAAATTCAATTTTAAAGGTTAGTGATGAGAATAACATACACAAAAGAAAATACGATTTTAAAATAAGAATAGACTACGAATGTCGATCTAAAAGATATCTTAAAGATATTTCTGTTCAAAAGACATTCTAATTTTAAACCAATTATTGTGGGATAATTTACTGTATTATATTGAAAAAAAAATCGTCCTCATTATCTTATCAATTGCACTAATTGTTTACGTACCTCCCTCTCATTGACGCAAAAAATGTCACACAATCTAAAAATTTCCGTATCAGGATTTTCCAGTGCGGGCGCTCCGTTGACAATAGAAAGTCCTATCATTACATTACGCTTACATAAAATTGTATCCATAGCTCTCTCAGAATCACGATATCGTTAATCCTTATTTAGGATTTACGATAACATAGTTTAGAAAGAGAAAAGTGCAGTGTTCGGATATTTCTACATGGAGAAAAAAAAGCGAGGAACGAACCGTGGCCCCGATGTAACTTCAATGCATGCAGTGTGGCTTCTAGCGGCACCTCAAACTGGCATAATAAAATGCTTGCACTTTGGATCACGTTGGCGGCGGAATCCACAAGTTCCGGAGTCAACGATTCGTTTGCACCTAACACGATTATGATGGTGTTCTCACCTGCGAATGTTATTCGAAAGGTGACTCGATTATTTACTGATGAGATCAAAAAAATTATTTTAACGAGAAGTTAGAAATTAATTCCATTAATTCCAATGATAATGATTTATTCAGAATCAAAACTACTTGTTTTTCCACGTAAACAATTTCAAAGCACTCGAAAAGACTTTAATTTATATTTTTACTACATCTAAAACATACCATTTTCAGCAACGGTAATGTGAGCAACACCGCTTTGTTTATCACTTTGTATCTTCACGTGAGATACATCTACATTTTCCTTTCTTAAAATCTCTAAATATTCTTGAGCAAACATGTCAGAACCTAACTGCGATAAGAGATAAAGAATATCGCAATATGTAAGTTGTGAAACAAACCGTAATTAATTAAAGAGAAATCATATAAATATTGGCTAAAAAAAAACGAATACTATAAAGCTTACTTTAGACGGTCTATAATTCACGACCAAATTCGGGATAGAATTCTATGTAATAAATATTGCATGTCATGTAACAGAGAAAGCATCTGAAAAAGTAAAATACACACATATAGAAAATATGTATCAGTGATATATATTTTGTATGTATGTATTTAACTTCTTCAAATGTTTTCTATGTTACATGACAAGTAATATTATAAATAGAATTCTATCTCGAATTTGGCCGTGAATTATAATCATTGTAGATCGTCTAAAGTGGATTTAAAAAACAAAAAAGCCAAATGTGACACGTTGACTCCATATAAAAAATAAATGCCTACTGAAGCAATAAGTGCCGTAGATCCACCAAGTTTAGCAGCTGTTATACACTGATTGGCGCCTTTACCACCATATTTCTTTTCAAATCTAGTCCCGATTATCGTCTCGCCAGATTTTGGCAACCGTGGAGAGAAACTAAAAAGCAATAATGTTAAAAAATTATAATACGAAGTTGAGAATAAATCTAATTAAGTAAGAGAAATCCTGTATTCGGTCAAAGCGAATCTTAGTGCTTAAATATTTTGGTGTGAATTTATATAATTCAATTCTGCAAACCGCGCGCGCCGAAATCTTTTCCAGTCTTGAAATGCAATTATGAACAAAACTAAAGTAATAACATCGCATATTAAATTAATAAGTAATTATTATATTGATGTTAATAAGCGTCTAAGAATATTAACAATTTGATGTTAATAAGTATCTTAAAAACCTTTTAATAATTTTATTGTACAAAAATATCTCAGCCGAGATTTAAATCCGGATCTCTCAGAAAGAAATGATAATAGGTCTGTTTTTTATTGCTGCACTCTGAACTGATGTAATAAGTTGAAGTGAAACGTATATTTATTTCACTTCAACTTATTACATTGTGTGTACTTGTTCAGAAAGTCAGCAATAAAAAACACAGACTAATATTATGAGATAATATTAGATTGTAACTATTTATTATATACATAAATATAAAATTAGATTTGGCTTTTTCAATTAAGTGTGTTAAACAGAATTACAAATTATTGCAATGCACAATCACAGTAAAGAGAAAGCATCTTTCTTTGCGCAATTTTTAATTATATTTATTATCGTAATTATATACAATATTTATTAGAACACAAATCACAATGTAATTATAATGTTAATAATTAGAGATCGATCGACCATGAGACAGTATCAACTTTTGTGCGAAAAACTTCATCCTTACTCACCAGGTAAAGTCAATCATGCACGAACCGACAACGACTATCTTTGGTGTCATACCGCACAGTTTTTAGTCTCTCTTTCGCTTATACACTTTTCTCGCGAGCAATCAACTCTAATTATTAAAATAAACGTTATTTTCTGAAACGTGATGCTTGCAACAATGATTATTTCTGAGCAGCGTCTAATCGCAAATAGAGTGCACAGATGACTCGCGTTATCGCTGCTTGTCGTTCAAGTTCGTAAATCAATAATGAGATGTTATCGCAGTTATCGGTCGAAAGATCATTTTTTGCGCGTGATCCAACGTATGTATCGCGTGTGGAGCCTCGTGACGGTGACGAGACTCTCAGAGGACGAAATAAGAGAAATGCCGCAGACACGTGAATTAATTTAAACCGCCGTCTATTAGAAGAATAAAAATAAAAAAGGGGCTTTATTTACAGCAGCGTTTGCCTTGACGGGGACAGGTTATCTTTCTTTTTTTTTTACAGTTATCATATATCAGGACGAAGTCACACATTTGCGAGAGACCATCGAAATCAACTTGCACCGCTAGAGAAGCGTTTAAGTATACTCGACGATCGTTATAAATCTCGCGATGGAAAAAACAGCGCGCCTACGTGATCACCCACGTATGTACGCAAGTTTGGAACGTCTTCAGTCTTGACATCACCATATATTATCGAGAACGATAGATAGACAGCCCGGAATAACAATTCTGAGTTACATTAGTAACGTATCTTATATTGTCCGTATTGCATTGGCAGTCGCCATATTGGGTACATTTAGTACTACAACCGCTTACAGAGCGCTCAGCTCTTGCATTTGATAGGCATGTTCCGTTAGATCTAAAAATATAGACCAAACAAGTACAAGAGCTGATGAACGATGGTGAACGATTGAAGTACTGAATGCACTTACCCATTTTGTTACATGAGAATCCGGTTAGCTGTTCACGTATATGCTAAAGCGATATAGCTCAATAGTAATTACTTAGTAATAATTATATTGCATGTATTGCATTACATAATTTTTAAATTAGAACTGCCGTATATAGAAAAACGTAAACTAGCAGTAGGCAACTCGATTAATCGCAATCTTATGTTTTCAAAAATCCTCAATTACTACGATTGGTAAATTCGCTTTATATCCAGAAAAAAAACATGCATAGCTGCATAACTAAATGAGTAAAGATAATTATCTAAATAATTTAATTAATCGCATAAATTTTATTAAAGATATATGTAGAATATGCGATATTTATTAATTCTCTTTACGTATACGTTTATGCAGTTATGTAATAGCATATTCAATTTACTAACTCGGTCTCACTCCGAGTTAATGGTCTGTTCTGTTTAGCTGCTAAAGAAGAGTTAAACTGTGCAAGAAATGCAGTTAAAAAGAACAGACTATTGACTTAAAAGATTTGACTTAAACTCAGATAGAATCAGTAAATCGAATATGCTATAAGTTTGTCTAGATAAGCCTTTTATAATTTTACAGCTATATTCTGTTTCCAAGTTTCTTAAATTCTGTATATATGTATTTATGATAGTGTAGAAATTGTTTCGAAATCTCAAACGAAGAAAGAACTGATTCGTAAAATTGTTCAAAATTTGATATAATATTAATTTATAGTATAAAATGATTCGCACCAAAAGTATTGCGTATATTATTTACAACTTTTAAGAAAATGAAGTTGGTGTATAAATTTTTCTTATCTTTTATATAATTGTATGATAACTTTTTAGCATTATCAATCAAGATTTCTAATCATAGATAATGGCATGTCTTAGACAATTTTTGCTGTAATTAATAAAAAAAAAAATTAATCAATTATTTTCACAAAGTTTATAAATATAATCTTTTTTACATTACTTTAAATACGAAGCATCATTACGGTCTGAATGTAAAGATGTTGCACTATTACATATATTCATTTAAATGAATTAATTTCAGAAATTATAATTGCATTCTGATATGGTTGTCGGACTTTCAACGCAATCAATCTGAAATATTAATAATCCTCCCAAATTTCCTAAATTTAATCTTAAAAAACTATAATAAATCTTTTTTAAAAACGATCATATGAGAATCATTACGATAGAACGATCATTAAATCATGTAAGAATACTAATAAGGTGTATTATTGCGCATAATGGCGGCAGCCTTGTGGGACAGCCAATCAATGACCGACCACAAAGCAGCCGCGTAATTTAAAGCGTTAAGTGTCGTTATGAATAAGGAAAATTAAGATAAATTAAAAAAAGTAAGAAAATTTAAAAAAAATAAGGAAAATTTTAAAATTAATTAATTTTTAATATGAAAAAGTCTGCTGACATATTATTCTAAAAGATTAACGGCAGAAATTGAGTTAGATTTGCAATTTCTATTTGATTTCTGCTGCTATCTGCTGGCATATATCAGTAAGTGTGTAAGTGCGCTCTACTAAAGGAAACGACAAGTAATTTTTTTAATTATTGCATTTATTTATTTACCCCAAACCATAACTTAAGTTAACTTTAAATGGTTTTACTTTTGAGATAAATATACTAATAATAATACAAATTAAAGTTTATAGTTTTGTAAAATAGAAACAAAATATACAAGGTTTTATTCTAAAATTTTTTCTCATTTTAATATCAATGTGATTCTAATTATAATATATATTTAAAGGAACTATTGTTTTTCAATGAATAATTTATTATTTAATTTTATTCATTATGTTAATGTCTACCATTGTCTTTAAATGATAATCATTTTGTATAACTTGTTCCTAGTATTTAGACCTTTCTTCGTTATATTTATAGTTTCTATTAAAATTAATAATTTGTGTAGAAAGAAACAAGTTGCACGATCTATAAATATTAAATAATTATGACATACAAGAATGATAACTATATCATACCAACACATAAGGAAAATACGATTCAAAGAATTTACATCTTTTTCAATTATCAATTATAATGCTACTTTTGTACAACAAAAATTATGCTTACAAGAATTTGTACAAGCTATTTCTAGTGCTATGAATGTATGGAGATATAAAATATTATATATTGCACAATTTATATTAGCATCAAAACGAAAAAGGTTGGCAAAAGCGTTCTTTCATAAATTGTGTAATGTAAATGCACAATTTAAACCAGCCATTTTTCAAAATATAATTGAGATGATGCAATACCTGAAACGAGATAAACACCCGCTTAACTAGTTTCATGAGACTTTATTCTATCTACAAAATTCACGGCTACTGCAGCTGGCTGTTGGGAGCCATATTGGTTTTTAGTATTTGTGGTCAGCGATTGATTGGTCTAAGAGCGGCCATTTTTTGAACGATTGTGCATCCTCGGGAATGATATTCTTTCTTATATCATGGGTTAGATTGTCCCAAATGGATTAGTTATCATATATCAGTGATTCTGCGAGATTCGTATCTTGATTGTGGTCCATTAAAAAGGAGATGAAAGAAATAATACATTAAAGAGGAAGCACTCAGTACGCTGACATATAGCGTAGCTTCTTTATTTCTTTTTATTCTTTATGATCAGATTACGTCTGAATTCTAATGAAATCTTTCGTTTAAAGGTTAAGTGAGTTATATTTATGGAGTGAAATAAAAAAAAGAAAGACGAATAGCGGTAAAACTCCATCTGATATTGTTTTGAGAACTGTTAGAGCAGTGAAAATACATAATTTGTCCATCGACAAGCCGCTTTAGAATAAAATGCGAATTACCGTACTTTATATCGTTACTGCAAGAGGATTCCAGAAGAGGATTATTTACATAAAAACGTTGTTCCAACAATTCATGTGGGTTATGTTAAATTTAAACAGATTTTTACTGATTCTTAAGAACAGCAATTAGTTGAATATATTCTATATGGTTCGGATATTTATTTCAGTCTTTCTCCTAAAGAAATCAGAATTTTCGCTTATAATCTAGCCTGCTATAACTCAATTGAAATGCCTCCGTCTTGGTATATAAATAAAATGGCAGGAAAGGATTGGTTTTATGCAGTTACAGTAAACTTTCGATTCGAAAACCAGAAGCAACACTTAAAGCAAGAATTACCTGCAGCTTCAATAAAGCTAATATTTCCCCTCTTTTACACAAATTTGAAAAAGATTTTGTCACATCACTATTTTAATCCTTAAGACATGGAATATAGATGAAATAGGAGTTACAACAGTTCAGATACCAGATAGAATATTTACTCAGGAAAGCAACATTGCTACAAGGAAGTAAGAAACATTTCATCAACGTAATTTGTTACTCTGACTTGTATTATATCTGCAATAGAAAATCAGACCACCTTTCTTTGTATCTCCTCATATATATTTTAAAGTTCATTTTATTACATTAGATTCATCTGGATAAAGTGGTACTGCAAATAAATTAGGTTGGATGCAAAAAAAAGATTTTGAACAATTTTTGAGAGACTTTCATAATTATGCAAAATGTATAACTGAGAAACCAGTTTTATTGCTATTGGACAATCACAATTTGCATCTCAATATTGAAGGAATAAATTATGCAAAACAAAACAGAATTGTAATGTTATTTTTTCCACCGTATTGTTCGCATCAGTTGCGACTATTAGAATAGTATATAGATCATTAAAAAAATACATCAACTCTGTTTGTGATCCATGGATGTTAAACCATCCTGATCGCAACATATCTATTTATAATATTCCCACAGTTGCTTATCCACTTGCTATGACATCAGCAACTATTCAAGCAGGTTTTAAACGCATTGACATATTTTACTTTAATAAGGAAATTTTTATGAACTTTGCTTCAAGTTAAATTACAGATAGGCTACTTTCTGAGGAAAATAGGTTAGTATAAAATATTAATAATGTGGTATTAATATAATTAGTGTAAAGTTAATGTAATGATACAATTTCAGTAATAATAGTGAACAGCAAGCTATAAGAAGAAGTACAGAAAACATGATGGAAATAAGCAATCCTTCAAGAAATATCTGTCAACCATCTATTCTGAATCAAGCCAAGGTTTAACTCCAGAAGATATTTGTCCTTTTCCTAAAGCTAATCCACGGAAGAATTCCCGACAAATGGCAAAAAAAACGAAAGATAGCTATTCTTGCTAATATACAAATAAAAGCAAAACTTGAGAATAAAAGCAAAACTAAAGAATATGGAAACTAAAAAGAAGAAAGAATGTAAAAAGGAAATTATTTAATAAAACAGATAACAAGACAATGAATAATTCTATTTAAAAAATCTAAGAAATCTAAACAAATTAAGAACTAAAAAAGGAATACTAACATTGAAACAGATGTTATGAAAGAATGTTTCTGTTTAATTTGTACAAAACCTTACTTAAGTAGTTTGCCTAATGAAAAATGGATTCAATATACTATATATAAAGGATGATCTCACAGAGCACGTATCTCTAAAACATTATATTATGTGTGTACAATACTGTGAATCATAACTTAGCTTTTGCAGATTATTAAAATTTTTATAGTTCTTTTAAATATACAGTATCTTTTATATTAAAGAGTATTATATATATATTCATTGATTGGATCCCATATGTTTAAGAAACGGTATCTTTTCATTTAATTTAGATATAGTACATATAACTTCTATAAATATATCGAGATTTCTTTTTGTACATGATATTTTTTTTTAAAAACATTTACAAACTTTAATATTATTTTTAGAAATTTATTTTAGATAATAATCTCTAAAAAGACTGCATATTTTATATTACATAATAGTTTATATTACATAATTATATTTTTCGAATAAAAATTTATATTTTATAATTAAAATAATTATTGCAAAAATATTTATATAATTATTATTATTTATTCAATTATTATGTATTCAAATTGTAAATCAAGTCCCCTTCTTAGCAAATTTATAATAATAAATTCTATTCTATTATTATTTGTTCAAATATAAAACTAATGTTTAAAAAAACTATTTTTTTTATATTTTATATAAGACTGACAACTAACCCCGAAACGATATGACACTCAATCCAGAGTATGAAGTAAAATGTCACATTTGCACAATTTTACTTAAAATTGAAATTAATTTATTTGTACAATGATATATGTCAAAGTAATATTCTTGAGGCTTCCACGAGTGCTTTCTATATGAAGATTATGCGTTTCGGGGGTTTCCTCCGTGTCCATTATTGGAATGCTAACGTTTCGTGAATCTTGCAGTCCACTTCATAAGCTGTCAGGCTGCTCTTTGTCTCGATGAAGTGGACTGCAAGGTTCACGAAAAGTTGGCATTCCAATAATGGATCTGGACACGGAGGAAACTCGCGAAACGCATAATCTTTATATATAATCTTTATATATGTCAAAGTATTTTTTTTTTATACCTAAAAGATGTAAGTATATTATAACGTACATAATATTTTAAAATCTTGTATTCATTTTTTTCTAAAAGTCACTAATCAAAAATTATGACAACCAGTACGTCCCGGTACGTTTGAATCTCCTACGTTCGAAATTGGCGCTCATCGCTTAATATTCTATCTTCTTTTTATGAGTAATAAATGATAAAGATAGAAGCTTACAGCGTGTTAGAAGTGCAATTTCAAAGGCAAACTTAATAGAATTATTCCATTGAATATCTATCAGTAGTGCAACCATTCACTGAGCGGCTAAGTACTAACTTATAAATAGCAATCAAAGGTGATTGATGATTGAATTTAAATAAGATAAGAACCAATCATCTTTAATTGCTCAGTGAGCGCTTGTGTTACAGGATGTACTTATATCTTTAATAAGAATCTGAACATAAACCTTATTTAAATGAGGTCTCTTATAGTTTTAGCAAAAATGAGATCGAAGAACATACATTCATTTCATTATTTCATTATTTCTTTCTTTTTTTCTTTTGTTCTATCTATCTTTTTCTTTTTCTTTGTCTTTTCTACCTTTCTCTTTTTCAGGAGTTATTAATTAAAATATAGCGGACCAATAAAAAATGATTACGTTCAAAGTTCAAACTTTTATTAGAAGGTCTCTACTCTCTAGATGCACCAAATGAATGCATTTAGTGGACTTAGCAGTTGAGTAAGAGGCTCCGCACAATAAAAGGAACAGGAAACAGAGAATAGAGAATAAGAATTTCAACTTATCAGAAATCATGTTTTGTAGAATACAGTTTCTGCGTTTGCTGTTATTGTGTTTTCCAACAACGTACACAGATGAAAGCACAAGGTTTCCAATTGCAATATCCCTAGACACTTTCGTGCACACAGCGACACAAGTTGCGTTCCAATTGTTCGTTATCGTCGATACAACGCTATACATCTGTACTCAGTCGAAAGCTGCGTTTTCTAGTGACAATTACATGTTATTAACTGCGGCTATAAATGAGGTTGGAAGACATTGAATGGCCGGCACTTTTACTTTTTTTTATTTAATACAGGCGGAAAAAGCTACATTTAATTTAACTCTATCCGAAACGGATCTTCACCAAGCATAGCGTAGGCATGTTCCAATTGAATCGTGCACAATGATACACTTTGTGCATTCCTGTGTACGTTTATGTTAAGATTAAACAATTGGAAAGCACCCACAGTGTAAGGACCATTCCATACAAACTTGCATAGCCGCATAATCATAAGCATAAAGAAAATTATCCAATCACATTTCTGTCATAAAGACAAATACGATTGGATGATTTTTTTTATGCATATGTTTATGCGGCTATGCAAGTTGTGTGGAATGGCCCTAACACTGTGTCTTACACAAAGTGTTCCAATTATGACACAGTGTTAAGCGGGGAGCACAGCTCTTGCATAACGCTTAAAACTTGAGACATAAGAAAATCAATCAATTAGAATCCTTTATTTTATGGAAAAGAAGGAAATAAAGGATTTTGATTAGTTCTTTCGAAAGCGACGAGCAATATCCAACTCTGTTTTTCCTCATGTGACGATGCAAAGCAGAACAATATATACAATAGCGCAATTTTCTGTTAGTGTTTCCCAAAATGCTCATGTGCGAAATAAATAAGTTCCCCAGTAATTCCATCTGAATTTCTTTCTCAATTGTTCTTTATTTTTCCTCTCTTTCTCTCTCTCTCTCTCTCTCCCCCCTCTCTCTCTCTAGATCGTTTGTACATCAAAATTTAATCTAAATGTAATAAAACTAAAAGAAATAAATTTATTATTGTAATGCATTGCAAAATAAAAAAAATACAAAAATAAGAAGAATAAAATTATATAAATGTTGTATGATACAAATATTATACTGTAAAAATATTTTAATTAATAACTATAGCACACGATGCTTGTTTTCCTATCAGATCGCTTGCGTTTTAGTAAATTATTAGAATTGCACACAAAACGCAGATTTTCTAGCTAAAACGAAAGCAATTTAGCTGAAAAACAAACAATGTACTTAAATCATTAAAGGGAAACAGTATTTAAATGGCCCTAAAAGAGAGAACGGAAAAAGGAAGAAGTGAGATAGAAATTTAGATGGCGTTACTGGGCAACTTATGGGCTTACTTATTTCACGCATGCGCATTTTGGGAAACATAAAATCAGGAGAGTTGTGCTATTATATACTGTGATAGAACTTTCATTGGATATCGCTCGTCGCTCATCGCTCATCGTATCTAGAGTTCGTCTAGTAAGAATTAAGACACCGAGTAATGATATTGGTTCCGCCATATAAGGAAAGAGCGATGTATTCAAAACAGAATACGACGATAAATAGTATGTACATGATGATGAATCCAATAAATATTGATGTAAGATTAAGTAATTTTTCTTCATAGTAATTATTTTAAACGAAATATTTGTATTATTCTAATACTATTTTTATGAATATTTTTAAATTTTTTCTGAATAAAATAGCGTTTTAATAAACTGTTTTATTCGGATTTAGCTGACGCACCTTGTAAATATATAAAACCAATCATATTAAATTATTTAATTTATAACTGTTACTATTTTGAACTATTTTGAAAAGACGCAATACACGTCATCGAACGATTAATTTCACTTTCCATTTAGTGACACACAAGTCGACATACTGTTCTGTGCTTTAATTGTTAGCTCAGATCTTTATACGGGCAACAACGCTTTGACACCGAACGATGATTGATAAAAAACAGGTGATGGGAGTAAATTTTATTCCCACAACCGACTTTTCACCAATCAGCGTTCGGTATCAAAGCGCTATTGTTTATATAAGGCTTAACTCGTGAAATGCAAAGAAAAATAGAACTATATTTGTGTACTTCCATTTAATGCCCGTATCATACTAACGATTGGCGATTGCATCTGTGTTGCGTCCCTTGATTAATCAAAACGAAACTACTGACCAGCAGGTCCTTTCCGATTGATCAAAAGACGCAAACGCAATCTCCAATTGCTAGTGTAATATCGACATAAAATCTGTAGCCAATCAGCACGTAGGAATATTTTACGGAAAAACGGCAAGTTGATTTTGAAACGGCTACACATTTCTCGATTCGAGAATTCGAATCTGAAAAAATCCGAGAAATCCTTCTGAATTGGCTTTCATAAGATCGCGAACTTGATTTGAATCGATATTTTCAGTATTTCGAGTGAAGACCACTTTCAAACCATTTCAGACTGACATCACTGACATATACAGACAATTTCGCATACAAAACACCTAAATTAATTGCTTTTTCTGTTTCCATACAAACATCAAATGCTAGTACGTCATTCCAATTAATCGCTCTCGATTGCTCGAAGGAATATTTATACGAAATCAATCGGAAATTGATAAATGCCACGACATTATTAAAATAGCTATGGGTAATTTATTGTTCGCAGGTTTGTAACAAGCAATTTCTCTCTAGCATTGTTCGTTTTGTCTCTCGAAAGCTACTCGGAGTCGCTCCGAATGAATCCACTTAAAATTATCGTAATAATGAATGTCAGATGATGGATGTCGTACATAGTGTGAATCCTATATTTGAAGTACGCTGGGTTCATTCGGAGTGACTCTGAGCAGCTTCCAAGAGACAAAAGAAACAATATTAATAATTCATTTTAGAAGAATCGGAAATTTTTACGCATCAATGTACCTTCTATGAAATCTATATTTTTTTACTATTTTTTTTGGCGCAAGCAAAATTTCACTTTCAAATTTTTTCGTAATAAAAGGAGATCAAGTCCATTCTTCCTAAAACATCTTGTTAAAAAACTACTTGATAATATAAAAGAGATGTTGAAAAGTAACTCTGAATTTTTTCACATTTTTTGAAAGCCTAGAATAGAAAAAGAAACTTGAATTAAATGGAGGGAATAAAAATGTATGATCTGCACGAACGATTAAAATTCAATTTCAATTCGTCAAAATTAATAAAAATAAAATAAAATTTCAATTAATTAAATTTGTTGTAATCAATGAATAAAGACACTGAATTACAAATAGAGGTGTAAACGATGGAAAAATATTAGAATTTTAGGATAAAAAATTGGGAAATTAATTGGGAAATAAATAAATTTTTTTCCTTCGACAGTTTTTTATTCAAATATTTTTTTTAGATCATTTATGTCTGTTCGCATTGCATGAAATTCCTCAAAATGTTTGCACTTAAAGTGATATAATTAGAAAAATAGATTCAGGCGAAGGAAGAGAAAGCACAGATGCTGAATGCAAGCAACGCAAACAGACCTATTAATCTATTATCAACTCATCCAGAATTACAATAGCCAATAATACATATTTCCGCTTCGGTATAAAATTATAAAGATAAAAGTATCGAAATAACAAGAAAAATGAATTCTATTTCTTCTTCTACGTATTTAATATAAATTCTGTATATTTTTTCACAAATTTTATGTAATTTGATCAAAAATACCGTTTTTTATAATAAAAAATTAATTTTTTACTTAATACTTTTCTCCGAAGTTAAAAATACCATTTTTTTTTTATATCTCTAATTATAAATGGTAATCAAGGTCAATGAATTCAAATTTAATCACATAGATATAGAAATTGTGTCAGTAATTGAATTGAATATTTACGCGAATGCGCGTTTGACACGCTCTTCTTTCCTTTCTCCTCTTCCTCAAATCCCCACTCTTTCACTGTTAAGAACTCGATATAGTCGATATAAAGTGGAGTTACATTTCTCTTTCTCTCTCTCTTGCGCTGTGTTCTATATCCTTTTTACGAAACTGTTATACAACTGTTTGAACTTGTTCCAGGCCGTTCAAAAAAGCGACAGAACATGACGAGCCCGGTCGTGATTTCAGCCACAGCTAAGCATACGGCAACGGTAGATATCAAGATATCCTTTTGAGGATGTAACGGCAGTTTTTGGTTATATCATTTGCGGTGGTGCGATCCTAATTGGTCATAAATGAATTACATTTACATTATGCAAAGTACTCTCGTTGCGCTTTTTTTCCTTTCTTTCTGATATGCTCGTCGATGAAACGCACTACTGCTCCGTTTTATTGCTCGCGAATTGATAGTCAACTTTTTTACTGCATGTCTTTCGCGAGGTAATTGTCTTAATAGATATAAAATACTTCACGTAGCTTCTCCGAGGACGAAACACTGTGGCCAGTCTACTATTTTCACTATTTAATACCTTTTCAGTAAAGTCATGTATGACACGACTTGTCTTGAAACACGGATTTTAAATCTGAAATTTTTTTAAAGATTACTTCTGAATAAAGCCAATATTATCTTATTTCGTACTAAAAAGCATCTGTGTTTCAGCTAATATTTTTCCATGGCTTGGGTGATACAGGGTAAGTTTATATTTCCAATACATGGTTGTAATTTGGAACGTTGCAAAATGACAGATCTTGCTAACATTCTATATATGTTGTTTTCAGGCACGGTTGGGCCAGTTCCATGGGTGCAGTGCGATCTCCTCATGTTAAAGTTATTTGTCCTACTGCGTATGTCAATATCTTTAGATGTTCAATGATTGACTGTGACCTTTATTTTGTAGCTCTTAATAACAGTCGATGTCATTGCATTTATTTTTGCATAATTTTTTTTAACCACAAGTATAAAATCTATGCAACGACATCAACTATTCTAGTCACGTTCCAAAATGTCTTCTCCAAAAAATTTTATTCAAAATATAAAGTATATATAATATATATTATACTGAGTAAAATTTTCCTTGTAGCCCTAATTTATACAGATCGTTTAATATCCATACCAATCATAGCAACTTTCAGTTAAATTATTTCAATTTCGGCATATGAATGCATATATGGTACATATATATTTAATTCATCATCTTGTATTATGCCACTCTATATCACTCTTTAAATGCACTATCAAAATTAAGATAATTTAATAAAAAATTACTAATTGATACAAGTATTAAACGATCGGTAAAAATTAGGCTATTGTTAAGAGTTTAAAATAGCCTGTGTAAATTAATAGTAGTTTTAATACATGATTTTTTCTATTTCAGGCCCACAATGCCAGTAACACTTAATGCAGGATTCAGAATGCCTTCCTGGTAACTTTAAAATGAACATAAGAATATATTCTCATGAAAACAATGAATTATAAATTAGAGTTTATATGATTATTAATGCATCTTGTGAATCTAGGTTTGATCTACGCACTCTGGACTCCAGTGGCCCTGAAGATGAAGAAGGTATACGTACAGCCGCTCAAGTAGTCCATTCATTAATAGCGGAGGAAGTTGCAGCTGGGATTCCTACCACACACATCGTTCTAGGAGGATTCAGTCAAGGTGGAGCACTAGCCATGTACAGTGCCCTTACATTCCCAGAGCCTTTAGCTGGTATTATAGCTTTATCGGCATGGCTTCCTTTACATCAAAAATTTCCAGCAGTATGTACTTTGTATTACATTACTTTTATGTATCATATACTTGTAGAATTGTAATTGTAATACTGATTTTTATTTTCAGGAAGCAATAGGTAATAGGAACACTCCACTGTTGCAATGTCACGGCGATTGCGATCCAATTGTGCCATATAGATGGGGTCAAATGACAGCATCTCTTCTAAAACAATTTATGACACAGACAGAATTCAAAACATACCGAGGAATGATGCATACATCTTCTGAGGAGGTAATGAAGCTTCAATTGAGAAAAAAATTCGTCGAATCTTACATTTAAGGAAATTATAATGTTTGTCTCTTTTTTATTATTTTTACAGGAAATGCGCGACATAAAGAAATTCATCGAAAAGGTTCTGAAGCCGTAATAGATCAAATTGACATATATTGATATTTTATCGGCTATTTCAAGTATCTAACTGTACATTATATTTAAATAATTCCAATTCTGCGATTATTTAATTTTAGTAAATTAATTATATATGAACTTTAAAGACGACAAGAAGACAAGTAGAATATCATTGAAAATCTTCCAAGATATTGAGATTCAATGCTACATAAAAAATATACTTTCCTGTAGAGGAATATATTTATTTACAACATTTAATTTGCAACTATATATTCAAACTTCTTGATATTTTAATGTACCAAAGCATATTCATATAGCAATACTACTGAATTAATTCATGCACAGTCCTTAATCCTTTTAATATCTAAAAAAATTGGCATTCCTTGCTTTTTTTATATTTATAATATATATGTATGTGTCTGTGTGTGTGTGTGTGTGTGTGTGTATGTATGTATGTATGTATGTATATAAATAAATAAATACACACACACACACACACACACACACACACACATGCATATATTAAATATACATATATATTTACAGATATGTATATAAATATGTTTGTATCAAAAACTACTTTGTATTAATTTATAAGACCATGAAATGGTAATGCATTATTCAAAAAGAGCATGAAGGACTCATGTTTATTCATTTTTGCGATTTATCTACGACAATAGTAAATTTACAACTTATGTTAGATTTAAGATAATGCTAAGTTATGTTAGATAAAGAGCTTCTTACGTCAGCTCTTCTGTCGATAACTTCCAACTATTTCGCGCCTAAATTACGTTTCGGATAATATTTATTTGGATACAAATCAAACACGTCCACGAAGCACTTAAATAATTCGCGCATTTAAGAAACTGTGAGCCTTTTACATTCAAATTTCTATTTCACGCGATTTATGCTCGCGACGTAACATGAAATGTTGCTGCTAATAAAATCACTTTTGTAGCGAGTATTGTCTAGAAGACAGTGACACGGCCATGTAATCTGTGATTACGCATTGTATTATCGAAACCCATCAATCCATCATCTATTATTAATATAGATCAGGATTTCCTAAACTCTTTTCTGACATGTTTCTAATGTTTCTATACGAAAATTTATGCGGATTATTTAAGGAAATTTATAAGGAAATTTATTCCTTATAAAGGAATAATGTAATCACACAATTTACAGACATTTCCAGCTTCAGTAGAATCATACGAAGCAAACTTATACTATACTTCTTCGATATTTTTATTATTATCTCTATGCGAAAAAAATTTTCAAAAAATAAAGAGATCAATCCTTATATATGTGTATTTCAAGTTTGGGAAATCCTGCGATATTATGTCACAAAATAGTATAGATATAGTATTAAAATACAATGTAAAATTATATTATAATGTATATAAAACTATGACTCTCGGCTAATTTTATTATTATTGAGTATTATTGAGTATTAACACATTATCCAGTAGACAAATAATCAATAAGGAAAGAACAATAAGCTTCAAATATTTTTCATGAATTTTCTTTACCAACTTACACTTTATAGTTAGCAACGGGTACAACATTAATAAGTTATGTAATAATGCCAGTATAAATAAAATACAAACATGCAGAGAATTTTTTTATTACATATATGCTAATACTAATATCTATACACGATGTGTATGTATGTACATACAAAAGTAAAATATTCGTGCTATTACACTATCAATGTTATTGTGTAATTTTATTATTGTTTAAAACATATATAATGGCCGATATTCGTAGTCAATTCTTATATTCAAGATCGTTTTAAGTATAGCCTTAACAAGTAATGAACCAATCAGAGGGTCATATTAACGTCTTAAGACATTACTTAAGACAGTCTTGAAATAAAAACCGACTATTAATACCGTCCAATGAATGCACAATAGAATTCCATAGAATGACACAATAGCGCATTCTTCGAAGACATAATGGAATCAGAATTTTTTAAGTCCACAGATAGTCTGAGATAATTGATATTAGTAGCATGACTAGTATAGATGCGTTCGGCAATGTAAAGAGATGCGAGTTAGCAGATGGTGAGCATGATCACGTGATCTTCGAGCAATCAGTGCCAAGAATTAATTCCGAACGATACAGAGCTGTAAACTGTCCTTGAAGATTAGATTATAAAATAAAATTATTTATTTTTATGAAATAAATAAAAAATACCTTATTAATTGAAAATTTCTTTCGCTTTACTAAAAACTGATAATAGTCTTATATACTAAATACTAAAAATAGATCGTTACACATGTAGCAGACTCATACGCTGTTTTTTTAAAAGAAAATACTACATTCCAAAATAAATTTTAGCAATTTTAAATTTATAAGTTATACCACTTGATTTATATTCGTTAGAATCTTTAATATATTAATACAATTTGATTTTATTTCATTCTATATGTGAAGCATAAGCTTTTTCTAAAAATTAACTAGCAAATTCTTTGTTTTCAAATATGTAATCTCAAATTCAGAAAAAGAAAAGAGGAAAAGAATTAAAATTACTTACTTTCCTCGTAAATATTGTACATAATGTACTCCATCAATTTTTATTTGATAACATTTGTTTGAGCGTTTATAGACTCAGACATTATAATAGTTCAAATACATTATTTATAAAATAGATCGAAGTATTAAAAGAGATGAATGTATGTGTTACCGAATCAATTGATTACATTATCATAAATATATAGATTATGAATTTAATTTAGGCGCGAAAATCTGCGTTAGCTCTGCGAGCTCAGTCTTTGAATCCGAGTGGATCGAGCAACTCAATTGGCTCTAGAAATGTTAATACCGAACGCAGATGAGATAACATGTAGCAGAAAGATGTGAGTTGCCGAACGACTTTCGAGATAAAAGAGCAAACAGACGATTTGCAATATCGAACGCACCGTATGACCTGTTTAGCAGCAAAAAAGATTGAATTTTGCTTGTAATATACATGGAGTTATCCAAAGTGCTTATCCAAGTGTTTTGGAACATATTACATTAATATTATCCTTAAAACGGAAACAAATAGCTTTTGAACACTTATTGGCCAAGTAAATCCTGAAACAGGGATCAAAATCAATAAAGAAATAAGAAGTTCTATATCTTTTAAGCTCAATAGACAATTTTTTGAAAAACTATCGACAATTTGTATTTTTACTTTACAGCATATCTTAATAATTATATTACTTTATAGTATATCAAACGGCATTTTAACTTTTCTAATATTTTTTTCTATTGTCACTGTAGGTGGAGAAGCAGACGACTAAGTGCCAAGTAAAATCAAGGTTATAGTAGACTAATTGTGTGAATTCTAAATTGCGTTAAAAAACTTTTCAGTATGACGCACGTAAATTCATTTATTCTGAGTACTTTGGAAAATGGAATTCAAAAAGTGGTGCTTAATAAACCCGCCAGAAAAAACGCACTTTCACTTCAAGTATGTATTATACATAAAGGATATTTGACAGCGTTAACCTTTTGTGGCAATTCCGTTTAGAATCACCTCCTTTTATAAAATGCTCGCACAGTTTTTATGAAATTTCAGCTAAAGAATAATATAACGATTTACTTCTAATAGTTTTTTTTTTTTTTCATTTAAAATTCGATATTTTCAGACAACATTCAACCTCAGAAATATCAAGTTTCACAATGATCAGATTATATTTTTGAAATTTGAATTCTAAGATCAGAATCGAATTTAACGAACTCGAAAACCTTTAAAAAACAAAAATCTTCTATAAGACTTCTTCTTAAGAAAATTCCGGTCTTCAAAGATAAAAATAATTTTATATGAATTTTCTATATCCGTTTTTTATAGATGTATAAGGAATTAAAAATGCTTTTAAATGAATCTGCTAAAAACAACAAAGTATTAATATTTGTATTGACAGCAAATGGAGATTTTTTTAGCAGTGGCAATGACATAACTGCCTCAATGGAATCTCTTTCGGTTTCTATTGATACAATTAAGTAAGTATTGTAAAAAAGAAACATGAAAAATTTATGCTTCTCTAAATATAGAAATTAAATTGACAAATATATTTTGCAGAGAATTAATTGATACTATCATTATGTATCCAAAGCTTTTAATAGCTGTTGTGAATGGACCAGCAATAGGAATAGCAACTACAATATTAGGAATTTTTGATATAGTTTATGCTTCAGATAAGGTGCTAATTCAATAATAATTCAATATGAAAATGTTTTAGATATTATATTAGGTGTACAACTTTGCTTCCGCCGTTTTCCTATAGATGGCTTTAGCGATAAGTGATCGAAATAAATAGATCATAGACGTCATACAATAAACTTGGGCATCTGTCAACCCCATAGAAACATTAGTCGATTTGTGTCTGCATCATAAAGTTATTCTCGATTGAAAATGTCAGTTTACGAAAAATTGCCAAATTCTCGTCATTTGCGGAAGGTTTTAATTTTTTGCTTCAATATGAAGAAATCTGCGGCTGAGGCTCATCAAATGTTCTCAAATACTTATGGTGAGGCCGTTATTAGTGAAAGAACGTGTCGTGAGTGGTTTCAACGCTTCAAGAACGGTGATTTTGACGTCCAAGGTCATGCTCTGTATGGTGGGACCAGCTCGGCGTAGTGTATTATGAACTGTTAAAATCGACTGAAACAATCACAGGCGATCGGTATCGAATGCAATTGATGCGTTTGAGCCGAGTATTGAAAGACAAACGGCCGCAATACAACGAGAGACACGATGAAGTGATTTTGCAACATGACAATGCTCGACCCCATGTTGCGAAAGTGGTCAAGACATACTTGGAAACGTTGAAATGGGAAGTTCTACCGCACCCGCCGTATTCTCCAGACGTTGCTCCCTCTGACTATCACGTGTTTCGATCAATGGCACACGGCCTGGCTGACCAGCACTTCCGATCTTATGAAGAAGTAAAAAATTGGATCGATTCGTGGATAGCCTCAAAAGATGACCAGTTTTTTCGACGCGGGATTCGTACGTTACCCGAAAGATGGGAGAAAGTAGTGGCCAGCGATGGACAATACTTTGAATCATAAATGTATAACCAGTTTTTTACAATAAAGCCTCGAATTTCGGAAAAAAAACGGCGGAAGCAAAGTTGTACACCTAATAACTAGACTGCGAATATTTAGGCAAAACACTTAACTGAATATTTTGCATAAATTGCATATTTATGACAATCTCAATTTTTTTACTTTACTTATTAATAACTCTTTAACGAACAACGATCGACTACTAAAATTGTCCGATGATTCAGTTAAGTATTTTGCATAAATATCCGCATCTAATTATAACTATGTTTATGTATTATATTAGGTGTGGGAAAAAGTTCGTGGCGTTTTTTTAATGCCATCTAACGGGAAAAACGCCACGAACTTTTTCCCACACCTAATATAATATAAATTACAGGCATATTTTCAAACACCATTCAGCTCTTTGGGTCTTATTGCTGAAGGATGTTCTTCGTATACATTCCCAAGATTACTGGGACATTCCAAAGTATGTTTTATTATAAAATATGTACAAGTTATTTTTAAGATTTGCGTCTAAAATTTTGCTTTTTGTAATATGAGATTTCGATATTACATTGTAAAAATATTTATTTAGGCTGGAGACATGTTGTATTTAGGGTACAAGATGAATGCTCAAGAAGCCAAACAACATGGTTTGGTTAGCCAAGTGTACAATCATGATTCTCTTGAAGAAGTATGGAATTATTTGAACAAAATATCGACACTTTCTTCACAGGTATTATTTTTGCTTAAGGTTTTCTACAAAAATTAATTTCTTTTGATATATATGTGCTATAATTGATATATATGTTAAATAATAGTAACAAAATTAATCGATTAATTTCAGTCAATATTGGCGACTAAGCGATTAGTGAGTAGATGGAACAAAGAAATTTTATTAAAAGTTAATGAGGAAGAAATGGAAGAGTTGAAAAAACTATTTGAATCTCCCGAGCTAATCCAAAGGCTGTTAAATTTTTTGTCACGAAAAAATAAGCTTTAACATACTTTATATTTTTTTAATAAACAACAAAAATTAAATTTAATATCTCAAATATTCACAATGTACATTATATATAAAATATAGTTTTATAATAACTAATTTCTTATAAAAATTAATTTTTTAATTTTTAATATTTTTATTTTTGATAAAAATTTATGACTCTAAAGATATGACACTTTAAAAAAAAAAGTAGTGCAATAGTCCGCGTTTTAAAAAAGATATTTATTCTGAAGAATAAAAGAGATCATTTTTATAAATAAAGAAATGTGAAATTATTGTATAA
>NW_017259370.1:2363455-2374499 GCF_001594045.1 Atta colombica
ATGTACATTATATATAAAATATAGTTTTATAATAACTAATTTCTTATAACAATTAATTTTTTAATTTTTAATATTTTTATTTTTTTTATATATTTTTAAAAATATTTTTTACATTGAAGAATTTTTAAATATGAATGTTATATTATCACTTACTTCTGTTAACATAATATCCTGTAAAGTAAATGTATTTACGAACATTAAATTATTGAATTTCAATTTTTAATCATCATCAAACTAAACAGTTTATTACCTGCATAATGTCGGATGGAATTGGCTGTTTGTAATGCTGCCAATCTCGAAGCTGATTTATAGTTAAATTTTGCTGAGATGGTTTCTCATACAGTATAAATTGACAGTCTCGTGTCTCATTATTTTTTTCTTTTAATTCTTTGGAAAGTATATGTTCATTCTTACCAGAACAAGAACAATTCATTAAATCATGTGTTAACGAAATTGTATCACTTGCCAACGTAAATAAATCCTAAAAATGAGAATATTTTAAGTAATGATTTTTGTAATATTTTTTCGTAATTATCGAAATCTTTATAAAAAATACCTTTAGCTCTGCAGTAGATAATTTTAGAGATCCAAGGTAATTCAGATCCACTACAGTCTCACTCAGATTGGCTTTGCTAATTTGTCTTTGATATATTTTTTCTTCTATCGTACCTGTAGTTAATAATCTACAAATTGGTTTATACAAAATTACTTCTATTAAATATATACTTCTATTAAATTATCATGTAATGATATTAAACTTGTATACACCTATAAATGTAGACATTCCTCTTTTGTCCATCTCTCCAAATCCTTGCCATTGCTTGCATATCAGATGCAGGATTCCAATCAGAATCAAATAAAACAAGTCTAGATGCTCCAGGTAAATTCAAGCCAACACCACCTGCTTTTGCACTTAGCAATAGAACTTCTGTAAGAATTATTTTTCTGTAATACATCCATTTTAATTCATAAAATGTACTATAAGCACAAGACAATTATATCTCTTCATTTTTACAGAACTTACTGCTATTATCGGTTTGCGTATTAAATTGTTCGATAATTTTCAATCGTATAGTACTTGAAGTAGCACCATCTAATCTTAAGAATTTTAATCTTTCCATGTTGCATATAGTTTCAAGGAGATCAAGAGTCTGTGTGTAATAGGAAACTAACACCAACTTCTCGTCAGTCTTTTTCAAATTTCTCATTAATGTCTGTACAATTGTGATTTTTCCACAATACTCTGTAAAATTTTCATCTCGTTTTATTTGCGATATATATACTTTTGACAAAATGTCATATGCTTTCTCTTCTTCATTTAGGAACAGATTTGGATGATTGCAAATTTTTTTAAGAGCAGTAATGATAGATAAATGTATGTTACTTTTGTCTTCTAGACAAATTTTGTTGAACCAAGCATCAATAATAAGAGAATATAAATCTTTTTGTTTCTTAGTTAAAGAGCAAAATAAGACTACTTCATATTTAGATGGTAGATATTTGTTTATCGCTTTTTGCGAACGTCTTAAAATGAAAGATTTGGTGCGTTTATATAATTCTGCGGATCTTTCATTTCCCAGACTAAGAATATCATCATCGGCAGAAGAACACTGCGCTGCGACAATAGGTTCCTCGTAATAACTCTTGTATTCATTAGATGTGCCAAGAATGCCAGGATTAACAAAATCGATCAGTGCATAAAATTCTTTCAAATCATTTTGTATGGGCGTACCCGTTAGAACAATTCGTTTCTTACAATTTATCTCGTTTAACATCTGCAAGATAAGTAAAATAACAAATATTTATATTGGCATTAATAATAAATAATAATATTATTAATAATGATTATAAATCAAATAGATAATTACTTTTGCTGCTTTAATATTGCTATTTTTTAATCTGTGGCCTTCATCACACACAATCAAATCGAAGGCTATTTCATTAATTTCTGTACATTTAATGAACATTTCATAACTAATAATCATGACCGAATTTCTTGGATATTTTATAAAATCTTTAGGCTTATTTTTTCCACTTATAACATATGGAAGTATTCTGTGACAGCCTAACCATTTTACAAATTCCTTTTCCCAATTGTTACACAAGCTACTAGGTGTTACTATTAATACTCGTTTTATAATCGGTTTGCCATATGGGCCTTTCTTCAACATTGTCCAAATTAATGTGATACATTGTAAGGTTTTACCAAGACCCATTTCATCAGCCAAGATTGCACCAAAATAATTTGGTACTTTTAGTCCCATTAAACATTCATAAAGAAACACAATTCCATGGCGTTGATGCTCTCTAAGTTTTGCTACTAAACAGGAATCAACCAAGATTTCCTGTTCTTCTTGATTCATCGATTCAGTAGAATTCAAATAAGGCATCACTAAAGGTTCACTATTTAATGCTAATCCTTTGTAATATATTTATTTATTTATTTAAATCAATGATTATAATGTAATTAATAATTGATATATTATAAATTTGTACCTTTTGTGGATGAAAACAAGGGCATAAATGTATGTGCGGAAGACGCTTTAAACTTATTCTTTGATAATTCCTCTACTATTTTCTTAAGATTCTTCTCTGAAGAAGATAGTTCTTGTGACAGTTGCTCTATAATCTAAAATCAACTTTATTAATTTTTCTGCCAATAATAATGCATAAATAAAGATTAATGCAAACTTTACCTCTACTTGTTTGTTCCCTATAATTAATCTGGTTCCTTCTACTGCATTACTTGGATTAATTGTAGTTCTTCCAATAACATTATCATCCAAATCCTATTATATCAAAAGTTTTATACATTAATTTTCAAATCATAAATCATAAAAGTTTCAGTTGATGCATAATTACCTTAAGAATAGCGTTTTTCCCGACAATTTCTAACAAACCATCGCTGTCCCATGTTTTATGTTTCTTCGAAGTTACTTTACTGACCATCACATTGAACCTATTGTATTGATATTTATTTATAGAGATAAAAATTAATAATTTAAAATTTACTTAAAAATAGTTACATTTTTGTTTTTGCCTCGGGTGAATTTTCAGTTGCTTTTTTCTCACAAGCTGTAGCATTTTTATTTTTCTTTGGTGACTGAAATGCACATATAGTGGATGTTTTAAGTTTTTTTTGTAATGGTTCCTCTATTTCAGGACTCTTCTGTGATATAGATTGCTCTGTCGACACTTTATCTATAATCTAAAACTTTGTTAGTTTTTCTATAAATATTGCATAAATAAAAGTTAATACAACTTACCTCTACTTGTTTGCTTCCTATAATTAATTTACAGCCTTCTGCCATATTATTTGGACTAATTGTAGTTCTTCCTATAATAATACCATCTGAATTCTATAATATGTATCAGAAGCATTTAATAAACAATCCTTATAATCATTTAATGATTTATTAATACAATTATTTAATGATTGAAGCTTTATAGATGTCTTGAATTACCTTAAGAATTGCATTTTTTCCAGTTACTTCTAGTAAACCATCATCATCCCATGTTTTGTGTTTTTTCGAAGTTACCTTGCTGTACACCACGTTAAAAACACTATAAGAAATATAAATATTTATTTACAACAAGTAAAATCGAGATGTAGATCTTTTAACATTCATTTAGAGTATACACTTACATTTTTGTTACTGTTTGGGAGGAATCAGTGATCGATATTTTCTTTTCGCATAGTGGAGAATTAGCATTTCGTTTCCTCGATGAATTATTTTCCACGTTCTCGATATTACCGCATCCAATCTCATCTTTTTGAGTTACATTTTTGAACAAATGCAACACTTGAGAGTTGCTCCGGATAGACTTTTTCACTAAATCGCTTGGCGCTTTTTCCTGACACGCGGATATCTCATTTTCACTACATTCCTCGGTGTTCGTTTGTTGTTGAACGATCAAAGGGGATATGAATCCCTTCACAGGTTTATTTCGATACATGAATAGATTATTAAACTATTGAAATCACAACAATCTGCGATCAACAGTCAGTACTCGTCCGAAAGGCGCGAAACCGTACAATTGAACCATAGATAGCATCGACTGGAATTACCAACTGAAATTTTTATTTGCATGATTTGATTTCACTATAGTTATTTGTTGAATGTTGGTAATATGTCGATATTTTATGAAGCGCAAAATTCAAACTTTCAAAAGTCAATAAAATGTTTTGTGATTAAATGGAGAGAAAAGAATAATAATATTATTAATATTATACATATAATAATATTAGAAAAGAATAAAAATATTAAAAATATTCGCTTTTGAGAGACAAAAAATTTATAGAATTTATAGAATTTTAAATTAGTTAAATCTATTGCAAATATAAATAGCTGAAATTTTAATTCCTAGAAACAGCAAATTATCAAAAGAACAATTAGATAAGAGATGATGTAAATCAAAATCTCAAACATATCAATTTTTTATTTATAATTATTTTATATAAAAAATATGTAGAAATCAGAGTTAAATGTTTGCTCAATGTAAATAATATGTATTTTTTACATATTTCATTAGACGAATTATACAGACATTAAATTTGCTGAAGGCGTAGTCAAGTAGTTTGCCGCTCAGTGCGATTGTAGATTTGGATTCAATCCCATCTACGCCCAATATATGCAATTTTTTCTTTGATTATCAGTATCGTTTGTTATTGAAACCTCACAGAGGCCCTATATTCCATACAGAAGTTAAAGGAACATTTACATACATAAATATATTAAAAGTTTGCTAAGATTTGTTAGTAATGTCAATAATTGCAATACTAGAATCGCTTTATCAAAATGTAATTTTTCAGTATTCTACAAATAAAATTTTAAAGGTAAAATATATTTTGTTGTTCTCAATTTATTGAGTTGTTGCATAAATTCGTTCGGTTTTGTAGGACAAAATAAAATTATTTTATATTTTCTATTTTCTAAAAAAATTGACAATTACACTATTCGATAGAGCAAATTTATTGGGCAATTTTTTGGGCACATGACAGGCAGTCCCTACAAAGTTCTCACAAAGTGGGATATTTCTCTGTGTAAAAACCAAACTTACATATTCAAAAAATATAGTAACTTAAATAGATTTCAAGTCTCTTTAAAACCTTTGTTTTTACTTTAAATTCCATTCATTTTTAACAAAAATATTGTATATACAATATTTTAAACTAATAAAATCGAACAAACTTATGTAACACACAATCCAATATGTAGCTATAATAATAAGACTTATACATTTAAACAGATACTTTTACTTATTATGTTAAACATATAAACTGTACAATAATACCTATAAGATAATAATAATTAACTATGCGTTATAATTAAACGCTATTCATCATTTATGCGTGTAAAAAGTATATGAATGACCATTATCTGCTGAATTGTCGGTTATCTTGTCTACGTTTGCCTACTTGGCGGAAGGTCTTGGTACGCTTCACTTGTTTTGCTGAACTTGAATCGTTTATGTTTTTGAAGTGTCCATAACCACCTCCACCGAGTCTTTTTCGTGGTCGTGAAGCCTTACTGATTCCTACTTCTATAATGTGCAATAAAAAAATTAAATTAAAAAAATGATATTTGACACGATGTAGACTGTTTGAATAATAATATTTATATTGTTTTCAAATTTCTATATAAATTTCTATATAAATTATATATAATTTAATTTTGTTTAACAGGTTTGATAAATTAATGCTTATAAAAAGATAATCAGAATATGTTAAAGAAATATTAAATTGATTTTGATCAAATATATTAAAAACAAAAAAATATTTAAAAAACTAAATTGTTTCGTTTTTATGAATTATTAACAATTTCCAATGAGAAATTATTTATATTAAATTTATGAAAGTACTTGCGCTTAATGTTAACAACTTTTTAAAAGGACTTACTCAAATCTACCGCTGGTGGTACAGCAAATCCGAACGATTTGGCGACTTTTGCCAAATCCAAGGTCTCTATATCGAAAACATGTTTCAAATGATGAGAATCATATGCTCTAACATAATTCTTAAATGCCTCTTTTGCTGACTGATGTAAGAAATAATTTTTCGAAATCAACTTCTCAAGCTAAAAAAAAGAAAATAATATTTTATATCATCTCTAGAACAGATATGTTTGTTAAATTGATGAAATTGATAGTTTCTCGACAGAACATGATATAAATTTTATTGATTTTCAAATTTTTTAAATTCTGTCCAAAGGTCTTAAACTAAGATCTAAGACATAGAAAATAATTTTAAAAACAAATTAGAAAAAGATTATAATAAATATATTGCTTACTTGCAATTGTATATCGGCAATTTTATTCCAAGAGAATTCATATTCGTTCACGGGTACACGGGCTATCTTAAGATATCGAAGAAAACCAAGTTCCTCTGGTCGCAATATCAGCAAAGCGTGACCACTGCTGCCTTCTCCACGAGCAGTTCGACCTACACGATGGATATATTCCTAAAAATCGCACAATTACATATTACAAATCCGTTTAACTGCTAATCTAAGTTTATCGTTGGAAATTATCTTAATGATAATCCGCAAAGCAAAATATTATATCAATCCTTACCTTAGGATCGTCTGGTGGATCAAATTGCACGATCCAATCAACGTCCGGTATATCTAGACCTCTTGCGGCCACATCAGTGCAAAGTAAAATCCCAGTGGAAGCGTTGCAAAATTGATAAAAGGTTGTAGTTCTTTTCGTTTGTTTCTGTTTACCCTGTCAATGAGAGTGCGAATATTAAATCAGAAAAGAATCTTGTTATCAATATAGAAAACAGTGTAGAAAAAGATCTTATAACTTACATGAATACTCATTACTGGCAAATCGATATAATTCAACAGTTCATGATGATATTTAACGGACATGCACGAACTAAAGAAAACCATTATTTTCTTTTGTTTGTTCTTCTTTAAGAAAGTGAACAGAAGTAAAAATCTTTTCTCGCTCGGACATGTTACGTATCCTTGTTGCAAACCCTCCACAGTCGCCATTTCCTTGTCATCGTCGACCCCCACGTATATAGGTTCTTTTTTGAGAGCCAACGTTGTTATCATTGCTACTTTTTGTGTTTGTGTCGCACTAAAAAGCATAGTCTGTCGGCGCTCTGCAACAATAATTCATAAATAGAAAAAAAAATACATAGCTAATTTGACTTTAATATTAAAGTCAAATTATATATGCAAAATATTACTAACTGGGAAGAATGTTAATAATTTGCTTCAATTCTTCTTCATAACCGATATCTAAAATACGATCGGCCTCATCGATAATCAAACACTGGAGATTTTTATATAAGAAATCAAGTGTGTTTTGCAAATGATCTAATAATCGTCCCGGTGTTGCCACAATAATATTGATTCCTTTTTCAAGTTTTTGTGCTTCAGTTTGTCTACTAGCACCGCCCATTAGTAAACCATATGTGTGATAATGATATTTCATCAATTCTTTCAAGACTCCAAAAGTTTGCATAGCTAATTCTCTTGTAGGAGACATAATAATACATCCAGTACCTGCAAATATCTATTTATTATATCTCATTCCTATTGATTTTATATAATTAGAACATTAAAGTTTTACTATATTATTAATTTTTTAAACATTTATTTTTATATTATTCAAAACTAAAAAAGTAATATTACAATATATAAAAAGTAGTCATCATAAAAAATGATGACTACATATATTTCCACAAATATATTTCATTTTATGTTGTACTAGATCTACAAGTTATTCATAAAACAAAAAATTTTTCATAATGCCATTCTGATGCAAATTATAGCCATTGAGATTACATACCATTACGAGGCATAAACTTCAATTTGTAAATCAATTCAACAGCAGGAATCAAAAACGCTAAAGTTTTGCCAGATCCAGTTTTGGCAGCACCAACCAAATCTCTTCCTTCCAAAAGAGGAGAAATAGCTTTCGCTTGTATCTCTGTCATATTTGTAAAACCCATATCCTTTATTGCTTTTAATGTATTCTCACATACTTTTCCATTTAATACTGAGAAGCTTGTATCATTTGTTACTTCAAAACCTACAGCTGTGCCAGGTACTAAATAAAATATAATCAATACCAATATTATTAATGTACAATCATTTAACAATTAGTTATACTAGAAATACATACAATTTTCAGTAATCAAAGATTTCTTTATTACATCAGACTTTTCATTTTCTTCAGATGCTTTTAACTTTCTTTTTTCTAAAAAAGATAAAATTTTTATTAATAATTATGTAATAAAATAAAAATAAGAATAATTAACAAAACATATGTTGTCATTAATTTCTCAATAAAACTTTTGTTGAAAAAATATCAATGTTTATATAATAAAAAATTGTTATAAAAAGATTAAAATAAATTATTACTTTCTAGAGGAATATCTTCTATGCGATCTTGGTCTGTTTCAGTTGCTTTCACTGATTCATCTGTATCTGTGTAAGAAACAAGTTTTAATTAAATAAATTTTAATTAAATAAAAATAAATAATATGATCATTTTTGTCACAGAGTATTAAAATAAAAGTAAAAATCCATTGACTTTAATATATTGACAATTTTATATATATGTAGATATATTCTATGAATAATTAAAATTTCCTGAATAATTAAAATTGTACACATTTTAGAAAGATAATTATATCAGCCTATCTTTTTTCCATGAGATCTAACCTCAAAGTTCGCATGCTCTTACCTTTCTGTTCTTCTCGACGTTTCAGTACGTTTAATTTCGTCTTTTCCCGTTTTTTAATTTTTCGCATCAATATTTTTTCGGGCACGGACATTTTCTCGAGTTATGGAATATATCGTGACTATATTAAAAATCGTAGACGCGAAATTAATATCCTCGTGGTAAACCACATGAAAGTGTACACACTTGAAGACCTTGAAGTTGTAAATCAAGGTACATTTTCACGAGCCGCATCAACCGGCCGTTTCAACGACAAAAGATCACGTGATCAAAATTGACGAATATCAAGTGTTAATTTCGATCACGTGATCATTTTTGTCGCTAAAACAGCTGATTTAAACAGTTCATGAAAATGTACCGAAGTAATATTCCGCGCGATTACGAACAATTCCAATTCAAGAATCTGACGAATAGATAAATGGATAGATCATCAGAGTAGGTCCAGGGCACTTTCAACTTCAGGATTTGTTTGACATTATCAGGAATTGTCAGGCACACAATTAGATTTTAAATTATCCGTATAATATTGCGCAAAATCTACGCGCTATGTGAAGTTTTCGAATTATTTCAAAGTGCCTTCGAGATATTTGTCAAGGCAAGGCTACATCTCGAGTGGTGCGAAGAGGTTAGATTCATCCTTGGATACTTATAAGGTATAAACATGTCAGACAAGGAGACGAATGATGAGATCCAAGTAATAGCCGAAAAACTGCATAACGTTACGACCATCGAGCCAACGTACAACAATATTCCGCAACAGCAGCAACAACAGGCAAAGAGTTCACGGAAAAGCAACAATAACGGGGTAGTACGTCGTCCTGCAGATAGCAAAAGGCCTGATGCCGCTACTACTACAGCTACTGCGGAGGAGTACGTTTTTATAAGAAACGTACCTGAGCTCAATTTGCCTGAGAAGATTCTATTTGTTATCGACACAGTGAGGGAACAGCAATGCACGCCTTTCAAACTAGGTACGGGTGCGACATACCTACCTCTATTCATGATAAAACGTGTGGTAGAGAACTTTATTGGCGCAAAGTCCACTATACAGCCTGGGGTACATGAGTACGCGCTGATGAGTCTGGATTCACACAGTGCTTCCTGGCTCTGTGATTACACCAGTAATACAAAGATTATTATCAATCATCTGGAAAGTATCACAGAAGATGTACCAAAAGAGGAGCAAAAGACCTATGATTTGGGGTTGCTATTTGAGGTGATATACTCTCGGATAGCAACGCCAGGGAGGAGTCAACCGATGTTCACCTCACGTGTCATCTTCATATATGGACGATCAAATTCCGTCCCGAAGTTCCACACTGGACAGAAGTATCTAGAGAATCTAACGGAGAACCCATACTTCTTCTTGGATGTGCTGTTCGCCCACGAACCACCTAGCGATGACAATATGTGCGAGGCTGTGTACGCCGAAATCGCGGCTTTAGACACAACGAATTTCTCTTATATCTTCGAAGTAGGTAGGAACGCTGCTAAAATACATGATAATATGGCGAAGCTCTTAGCACATCCGTTGCAACGTCCACCACAGAAGGATGCTTCTTATACTCTTTATTCAATGACGGCCAATCAGGAAGTACATACTAATGTATAGTGCTATGTATATTTGTTAGTGTTAATAGGTAACTTATTTTCATGGAAAAATTGGCGTATTTTCCATCGGATCAGATCTACATTATTAATATGATATAATTTAAAGACAATATTTTATTTGCTGGTACCAATAACATCTTTTATAGTGATCCTAAAGGCGTTTACTTTGCCGATTTAGTAGGATTTATATACAAATATGGTTTTATATGTTATTGGCTTCATGGTACTGAAGAACAGCGGCTTTGCACCTGTTGTAAAATTAATATAATTGATTTGTATATTTAGATTTGTGAAGATCAATGACAAAAACCAATCATATTAAAAAAATCTTCCAACAGTTGCAAAGCTACTTTTTTTTTGCTGAACATAACCATTGGCTGAGTTTAGCAGAAGAAACAATTTTGCAACTGTTGTAAAATTCTTTAATGTTGATCTCGCCTTTTCAGTTTGTCAGTTTTTCACTGGATCTAAATATATAAACCAATCGTGTTAAAGAATCTCACAACAGATTGACGCATCACTCTATATTATTACATCAGTCTCATACGTACATACAAATTTGCTAATTAATCTTTCATTAAGTATTTAAGCCTAATTCTAAGAACTCATCATTTTTTGTTCGTGTAATTCCTAGTCCAAACCAAAATCATTTTATTTTTTTATATCACAATCAAAGTGTTAACTCAGTAAATGTATACATTTACTGTAATCTGCTGTAGTCATTGTATAT
>NW_017259370.1:2374599-2376670 GCF_001594045.1 Atta colombica
GTATATATGAAACAAATGTTATGTCAAAAACTGATAACAAAACTGTAATTTTCAAACTTTTTTCATTTTTGACATGAAGTCGATTGGTTGGACATTACCGTTTATACTTTAATTGTGGAAAAGGATTTTTAAATTTGTAAAGACAAATTAGAAAAATATTTATATGAAAAGTAATTGCATTCGGTAAAATATATGACTTTAGGATCTCCTTAATAATTTTATTTATGTTTATTAGAGAATGTACAGCAAAAAAGATAATTGTGTGTTATATATCGTCTTTCAAACTCTCATCAAATAAATAAAATCATTTTTATATAGATTTATAAAATGGTCTATTTTGTGTAAGCAAATCAAACATACAATGTCTAAGAAAGAGACATACAAACTCGTATTTTAAAAGATATTCTATCATCTTTTTTTCTTCTTTACAATAATGTTATTTCTATTAACTCTTATGTCTTATATATTATTATTTATCTTACTTATTATTATTTTTTTAATATTTTATTTATAATTTATACAGCATTATATTCATTCAGATTTTAGAGCTTCGTGATGCTTTGTTATCAGATGGGCGGAAAGTTTGATTTTTCGGGTAAAACTGTGTCCACAAATCTGACAATGGAACGGCTTTATCCCGAGATGTAAATGTTGATGTCTAACAAGATTAGACGACGTCGTAAACTTTCGTTCACACATATTACATACGTAAGGCTGCTCACCGGTGTGCTTTCTTCTGTGCTTGTTGAGGTCCCCAGCGTGATTGAATTTCTTTTGACAATACTCGCACATTAATTGTTTCTTTCGTATATTTCCAGTGTTTTCACGGACTCGCAAATTGTTGATATCATCTTTATTTTCTATATTAATAGAATCGCTGTTTTTTTCGACTTTAACATCAATTTCCATTGCTTTCTCAATTTGAAAATTTTCATTGACTTGCGACTTTTCCATTATTTCTAAATTGTCAATATTCCGATAGATAAATTTTGACAAAAATTGCCCACCGATTTTTCTAAATGCGTTTCTTAAAGCTGCAAAATATGTTTCAATTAGCGTAAGATATTTTTTATAATCTCTAGAAATAATTACAATGTGATGTAATTTACAAGTTATTTTTAAAATGTTACAATAATAGATATATGAATACAATAAATGTTATAAAAATTATAACAGTTCAATAAATTTCTCTATTATACATATATAATTTATTTATCGTAACATTTATTTATTATTCCTAGAAAAATATATAGATAACACTCGTTGAAAATTGTTTCATATATACATGAAATTGTTTCCGGATATTTATCACTTTATTTATAGGCGTCTACATTTGAATTAATTCTCAAAACGTAATATAATGTTACATTATAGGCAACTTTCATTACGGATAACATCAATTATATTTTTCTATAAATTATTATTCATTTAAATGTGCATGAAAAAATTTTAATTCCAAATTTTCTGAAGCCACAAATTACATCTTATAGATCAATCGAAATTGGAAACAATTCGTTTGCAATTTATCATATAATATTACATGTCCTTACCAAAATTTTTTAATTCAGTTTTTGTAGAAGCGTGTGTTACCTCGTCTCTTCTAAATACGGACACAATATATTTCTTGCAATTATTTAAGTACAATAGAAATCTTGAGTATTACACAACGACATACTTTCGAATATTACCATTGTGAAACAGTATGAAAGTATGACTAGTCAAAAAAAAAACATTAGATAAACCACTGTCAGTATATCCGAATAATAATGACACACATCTAATAATGACACACATTTCTTCAGTAAAACGGATAATACTGTGCGAGTATGACGTAATACAGGTACCATCGGGGAATACCCAACTGGTGTATCCAGACAAGCCTCCGGTAAACACGTAGATAAATACAGATACTTGTTACACATACACACACACACGCACGCACACTCGTGCGCGCGCGTACATATATATATTTTATTTTATCTCTCTCTTCTATAAAAACTTTTTCTGCATATGTATACACACACACACACACACACACACACACACACTATATATATATATATATATATAT
>NW_017259370.1:2376970-2383584 GCF_001594045.1 Atta colombica
TGTATATATATATATATGGATATACGTATATATATCCAAAGTAAAGAAACACAACCATACAATTGATAACATGCTTACAAATCTTATGTTAACAGTATGATTAGATTAAATCATTTACAATACGTGATTGAATAATTAATTAAAGTAATAATTATAGTAATGTATTTGTTAAGATTTCGTTTATTGATTATATTTTAATTATAGATTCTTTGGTTTATTAGAAGTTTGGTCAATTTATCCTCAAAGAAAATGCACAGCGATATCAAGCATTATATATTTTTATGCTACATCTAATTCTGATCAAGAAAAATTATCTAATTTGAAATTGATAATCATTATCTATTTCTTTCCTCTCAAGCTCAATTTACAAGATCTTTTTTGAATCACAAATATTATACTATTTATTTCTTATTACACTATTATTCTTATTACACTATTATCATACCTGACATTCTCACCGATATTGATTCTTCTGTGTGAATAAAAATGATTCATTATTGAAATTAATAAGAATTAAATTAGAACATTGTATACATTACCGGATAGGGTAATTAGTAATCTGACAGTTATAATTGTAATCTATTTTTATATCACAGAAATGCAAGTCACTTATTGACACAACATCCATTCGCTCGTCGGAGATAAATACACAATATGACCGCGAAATATATTTAAAAAATTTCTAGCGTCATTTCACATAAAATTCATCGCGAGAAATAGCGTTTATCTGCCAGCGACAATAAAAACACAGACAGATGTTTCCTAGAAATATTAATACTTCGTAATATATTCAATTATGATTAAATATCCGTACATTATTGGCACACGATCATTTTAATTTATTTATGTTCACGTTTTTGTGCATATTACGTGCAATGGTTGTCACATATTTGTTCAAAATAAAACGAAAAAGAAGAAAACGTTTGTCAGCAAATTTGTGATCATATTGAATTATATCTGTTGTAAAAGTCTTCCATAATGTGACTCCAATACTTCAAGGCTATTTACATAAATATATGTCTTAAAACGTTTGCACGCGAGTCATAGAGCTTAAAAGACAAGTGATAAAAAGCAGCAGTGTTATACTCGAACTGGATGCCGAGGATGTATAGATAGTGAAGAGCCATTTAAAATATATTATGTATAGTGAAAATTGCTTAATCACATTAATATACTTGTTGTTCTTCTTTGATTTGTATCCGGTTATTGTCAAATTTGTCTTGTTCGTCAGTTTCCAGTCACCACATTTAGGAAAATTATCAGGCACAGGTGGCATTTCCTCGTTTTCACCCACCTTGAAGATCAGTGACATTCCTACCTCCGCATGAAACTCGATATGGCAATGGAATAGCCAATATCCTGAAAAATATTAATTAGCTCGATTATTTACCGGCATACATTAATAACTCGTTTTTTAAAAATATTATTTGTCTCTTTATGTAGTCTTTTTTTGTGAAGTCTTACCTGGATTATTAGCGTGAAATCGTACAATAGTATAACCACCGTCGGGTACGGTCACCGTATCCTTCAGAAGTGCCCGTTTAAGTTTTCTGCGTATTAAACCTTGTTTATCTAATTCTCTCACTTCAGCGATGGTAGTATTACGCCCTATCCTTTCCATAGCCACTACACGGAACTGATAACCGTGAAGGTGAAACGGATGATTTGCATCATACGGAACACCTGTCAAGGATTATTAGTTACTGTGAAACTTAGACGGTTTAAATAATTAGAGATACGCAAAAAATATTTATTGCTTATACACACCTTCATCGATAAGAACTAATTCCACTACGCTATCAGTTTTAATCTGAAGCACATGAGTGCAAGCGCAATATTCCTTCTCGCATCCCACGACCGTGCTGGAGTTGCAAAATTGATCTGGCTTAATAAGATATCTTTCAGACAGAAGCGGAAACGGCGGCAACTTCATTGATATGTGGTTCAATTGCGGTGTGAATGTTTGTGGTTTTACTAAAAATTCATGATCGAAATATTTTATGAAACAATAAACGGTATACGCTCTTTAACAAGTCTAAATTCTAAACCTATGTGTAATTTTCTTGTTAGTGTATATGGTGTACAATCGAATAGGGTAATTGAAAGCATTTAGTAAATGAAATATTTTCCAATAATGAAATAGTTAATTATAGATTTGTTAAAAAATATGCATTCATTTAATAGAATATTGAAAATTTATAATTTTATTTTTCTTTATTTTTTATTATAAATTAAATTTTTAAAAATATATATTTGAATATATTTACCTTGGCGGAAACCATATAAATCCTTGCGATGAAAATTCGGATTATCTTTCCCGTAAAAATCATACGATATGTAAAATTGATAATCAGGTTCTCTGATGTTTGAAATATCATCATCGTCCATCGCGTTCAACATTGGCATACTGATGCTATTATTTGTTTCAGTTCCTTCATTTAAAGCGTTTACTTGCTAAAATCAGAAATGATTTTTTATTTCTTCTAAAGAAATTCAAAACGAAATAACGTTCCATCATTTAAAAAATATTATACATGAAAACATTAATATACATACCAGTCCATAGGAGTTATTTCTTACACGATCATATGAAACTTCTGTTATCGGTTCTTCATCGGGTGCACCCTCGTATTGCAATTTTGCGACTTGATAGGCGCTCGTAAATCTTTCATCGCAATCCATCAATCCTCGAAATCTTATCCAATAATTGTCCACAGATTGATCCATGTTAATTATAAAATCAAATCTTTCCCCGGCGTAACTTACCAGCGATTCAGCTGCAATCACATTACATAATATATTACAAATAATATATTACACTACAAATAATATATTACAATAATATATTACAAATAATTTATAAAATTACATAAATTTATAAAGAAATAGTGAAAAATACTGAAAATTGTACCTTGTACCGACACAATATCACGTCCATCTGAACTGATTACATGCAAAGTATGGTTGTCGACAGAAACTTCTATAGGGCAATTCAGGAATTCTGCATTAATAAGTCTGAATCTATATCGAGATTTCTACAAACATACATACACAATAAATAAAAATCAGATTGGGATAAAAAACACACAAATCATGTAATTTTATTTTTAAAAAGAGGAAGAGAAAGTAAAAGTGATTTTTAGAAATCAGAAAGTGATTTTTAATTAAGTGTAAGATCTCTTTTGAAATAGGCTGATCTATGAAATATGTAATTCTTTTTTCTTTTGTTTTTGATAAAACTATTTTATTTATTTCTTATAATGATAGATATAAATATATATTTAAGAAATTAACAAAATTAAAAGTTTTGAAAGCGTTAAAAATAATGTAATAATTATGCATTTCAAAATTGAAAAATTAGCTCAAAATAGATTTGAATAACACAAGAGGATGAAATATCGTATCTTATGCAAATCAGTTTTTTATATTAAGAATACTTTCTCTTACTTAACTGAAACTTACCGGTTTTACGACAAACGTCGTAATAGGCATATCAGCTAACGTCTTATTTTTATTAAAACGGCCCAAACCATTTATGAGTAAATTCGGCGCTTTGTTTGTACCATTAGCATGGTAATGCGCCAGGAACTTTGTGAGACCCAATTCATGAACCCAATCAACGACTATTAATGTATGCTCATCGTAATCATATAAATTCTTGTGCCAGTTCATTTTAGGAGGTACGCGAACGATTAACGGACCGAACACGCCATCACCTCTTTGAAATCCTGCAGACAAACATGCAATACAAAATATTACAAACAATGGAAACAATTTATTTTTCAGAGCATTATTATTAATGACTATCAATAAATTATTTTAAGTTAAATAGATTTGTTGATTTGAGCAATTTAATTTCTTCAACTTTCTGATGATATCAAGTACGAATACTTGGGAAAAATTTAGCATACCTGTATGAGAATGCCAGAAGTGCGTGCCGGCTTCAGTGGCGATGTAATTGTATTGGAAGGTTGCTCCAGGAGGAATAGGGCATTGCGATACGTAGGGTACGCCGTCCATATATGGCGTGGTAACATGATGCTGGCCGTGCCAGTGCATCGTAGTGCTCTCCGCATGCAATAAGTTAATCATATCGACTATTATTCTGTCGCCTTGGCACACCTAATAAAAGTGATAAAAGTAACTTCCCTTAGAATATTCTCATCTCATTTGATTTGCTTGATCTAATTCGCAACGACCGCTTATCGACCACAGATCACGCTAAAATAAGATTATATAAATCGAATATCATTATTGGTCAAATATCATTTGCGGTTTGTAATTAAAACAAAAATACTCGCGTGATTGAATTATCAATAATTCTCGAATATCACAAAGAATTTTATTTTCGTATCTATAATAATTGTGTGATGAAATTGTAACCAAAATCTAGAAATATAATACGTATGTATATTACTCAATGCTATCACGAGAACAGTGGGATCCACATTGCAAATATCTTATACTGTAATGACTATTTAACGAGCACTCCGAGGAATTATTCGCGCGGCGATTATTCTGTCAAACAAATGTTTGTCAAACAAAATAATCGACGCACGAACAATTCCTCGGAATGCTCGTTAAATTGTCATTATAAAATTCCACTCAAAATATATTAAGTTGTAAGGTATAGGATATCTGCAATATGAATCCCACCATTGCTCTCATAATAGCATAATGTGAGGAAACATTGGCGAGCAGTAATCAAGCTGCAAAAGATTGCAATGAAGAAGACGAAGCGATGAATCATTTCTCCATCTTTATCGATCATATTAAAAAATCCAGCTGACTAAGAAAATAGTAATTAGTGATTAAATGAGTCTCGCAATAAAAATCTATGCAAATAATTTTGTTTACATCCGGAATTTAAAAATACATACAAAGAATAAAGATCGACTGAGAAATAAGCGGAAATTAATTATATGTAATTAAATAACTAATAACATATAATTAAAAACTTAACAAGTTTTCCTCTTCAGTTTTATTATATACAAAACATTCATTTTCGTTCATATATTTATTCATTTTCTACTAATAGCACAAACATGTAAAGATTCTCGTTGTGGTTTTCCTGCTGAATAAAAGATAGTATCGAAGTAAATAAAGCAGAAGCATAAATATAAAGACTAATAAGTATTACGAAATTTTTTTTATTATTATTACGTACCTCGATTGGTGGGCCTGGCATTTGCCGGTTTACAACCATGAGAGATCGATTTATGCCATCCGCCGGGATGCAATGAGGCCGAAAGCAGTCTGTAATATTGAAGGGACAATTGTAACACGCTTTACTCATTGTCTGGTAAGACTCCAGTTTGAAGGTATAATAGCAGTCCAGAGGCGCCGCATCATCCTTGCATGTTCGTCGACACGCATGATGCTTCCAGTCGATGACGTCGACAATTTCCGGATCAATCGGCGTCAGACCAAAGTCATTGTATGTCGTTATTATCGTTTCTAAAATCCGAGACAAATGCTAATTGAAAAAAAAGATTCTATCACTAAAACTGTTTTCTATTTCCCCAATCTAATGTATTCTCAGACAAGATGCATAGATTGAGAATGTAAGAAATATTTAATAATCACACTTGTTATACATATATTTCAATTGAGTTTTAAATAAGGTCTTAGATAATATGCCGCAATCATTCTTATTAAAAATAGCTTAATAATTAGTGCTCAATTAATTTCAATTAATTTTTTTTTAATTATATGTTATTATTTATTATCCAATGTTATGTTTAATAATCGATAAATTATCCAATAATGTATTATTATGTACAGATAGGAGATTGTACAATAAGAATGTTTGAACATATTTTTAATATAAACAGTATAAAAATTTGATTTCATACAAAATTAAAAATAGAAAATGTCAATACAATCCAGATATGTAAATGTACAATAAAAATGAAAAATTCCAATCAATGTCACCGAAGTAAATAATGAAAAGCACTAACCTGATAGACTTTTATACACAACCAGCTGAAGCAGAACAAACAGCACATTCCAGATTGTCATTCTCAATCTGCAACAAAAGGCAACTTAATTCAGAAATACATCAGATATGCATAACAAGTAAAGTTACATGCGATGCTTTGTGAAATCTTAAAATTACGGAGATTACAAATCGACGAAGATAACCAAGATTTAAAAAATGTGCGTCCGTATCTTATGTAATGCGTGAGCGTAAAGCGTTAAACACTTTGTGAATTTGAGTTGCTTAAGTTTAAGACATTGATGTATCATACAAAAAATAAATCGATTCGAGTCAGAAAAGAAATTAATTTTTAATTTTTGAAAAAAAATTAATTGAAAAATATTTCGATTTTTATTTTCTCTCGTTACACTTTAAAATCATTTTATATATATCATAAAGCAATTGAATTGTAAGTTGTTTAAATTTCTTCTAAATAGTGTGAAATAGTGTTCTTAATTTTCTTCTTCTTTTTTTCTTCATTTATATTATATTTATATTAGATTTATATTTGATTTACTTATATATCAATAAAACGGCAATTATTTATCGCTTGATTTCATAATCTTTTAATTGTAAAATCGATGCCTACGCTATTTCTATAACGTTTTATTTCATTTATATATCTCTATAAAGA
>NW_017259370.1:2383858-2385016 GCF_001594045.1 Atta colombica
TATTATTATATTAATTATGTATTTAATAATAATTTAAATTTTCCATGCAAATAATTTGCAGAAAATAGTAAATTACTGAAAATTAAAGATTTTTCAACTAAGAATTTAACTTGAGCCTCATTTAAACTTTACGTCTTCTTACGTCAAAATATGATAAATGATACGATAATGTACAGAATGTCCTATTTCTGACATATTTTAATGACTCATTAGTGAACGTGTAATGAGATTTTTCCTCAAACAAAATGACAAAAATCATTCTTTATCATGATTTTCTGTTACATTTAATATTTATAATATTACATTTAATATTTTAATTAACAAATTCCATCATAACAACATACAGAAATACAATTACAGTCAACTTAAAGTTATTAAAGTAAGTAAATTTTTACAATTTATTTGCTCAAACTTGATTCGCGAAAATGCTTTTTCTAATTGCTTAATATTATAATTATTAATTTTGAAAGTTATTTAGAATTGATCATTTTTGTTGAAATAATATTCTGAATATATCTTGTTTTTAGATAATAAACTGATGTCATTTTGGCATTAAGTTAGTTTGATGAAAAATGTTGACAAAATAATGTCAGTGCGCTACTTGGGTTTTTAATATCTTATAAATTTTATATTTGCAATGCCTAAACTATGCACTTTTTATTTTAAACATATTTATTAGTATAAAACTTGACATACATGATATTATACGATTTCTTTTATGAAAAATTTGCGGGAAATATATTTCGCTTAATTATTATAGACGCATATAAAACAGCGTTTGATGTTTCAAATGAGAAACTATATTGATATCGATAATGTTGAAATCCCTAATGGATCTTACAACATAACATATACGTCGTAACTTTACAACTTCACGCAACGTATTGCATCGTTGCAGCACTAGGTATGGCTGTTATCTGCAATTATGATAACAATATTAATAATCATTATTATTGTTTATAAAAATTTTTTCTTCCACGCGAATTTATACTAAAGTACTTTTCAATCTTTTCTTGATAAACTTTAAATACTCAACTCAAAATAATTTTAATAATAAGTCCAAAAGTATATCATAATTATTTATATTAATTAATAAAATATTAATTGTTTGTTTTTATTGTCAAAATAATTTCTATATCTTTTATATAAAATATTAAC
>NW_017259370.1:2385528-2387508 GCF_001594045.1 Atta colombica
TAACATAATATATATATATCCTTATAAAGTTTTTAAATAATTTATATTATTATATTAATAATGAAAACGTTTTGTTAAAGAAATTTTTAGAATACCGCTCTGGCTACTTGCCAGTGAAAGTTCAAAGAATGCTCAAGAAACATACTACGATTTACGAAACAAAATTTTAGAAATATCGATTTAATTTTCTAATATATTTCGTTTGTGTTTTGTTATTTAATGTAAATATTCTTTTAACGAGAAATGCGAGCAACTTTAGTATTAAACATGGCATAAAACCCGCATCGTTTACGTATATTAAAGTCGGGATTACGCGAAATCAATCGAGAAAAAAATTCTGGAATGTACAGCACGTGATATTAGCGAAATAACGAAAAATATCAACTTTTTTTGTATGCTAACAGAACAATTAATAATATTCAACTTTCGCGTTACAATCTCAAAGTGTCTTTAAATTTTTGTAGTGGAAATTGTATAGAGATACCCAGGAATTTGAAGGATATAATTTAGTTTATATTATTTGAAGGCTTGATGCCTAATTAATCTAATGTAAGATTAACTTTAATCTGATCGGTTTAACTTACTCTTTATCTTCTTTTAATTCTAAGAATTCAACATTAAATTTAATCTTATATTAGTGGAATTGAAATCTTAACTTAATAATAACTAAAAGCATTAGTCAAGCAATATCAAAATAATTCATAATTTTATCTAATTATTGTTGCATCAAAATAATGCATAAATTTTACATATATACATTTTAATTGCTGTGCATCCGATAAATATCACTAAAATTAAAAAACAAGAAAGATGCGTCGATATTTTTCAAATATCAATCTCTTTAAATTAATCTTCTTTAAATTTCGATTTGCGATACAAAAGCAGGATATTTTTTAACTGTATTGTACTTCCAATCGTTTTCTTAAGAGAGGAAAGACATGCCACTTACCGCATCGCACTTTGAATCACAGTTAATAATTCCAAACACTGCAATAATCACGGAAGGAGCTAACGAGCTAACGAGATTAATGTACAAGAATAAATAATTCACACTATTGCAGAAAATACTTGACACGCGTCGCCGGGCGTTCAACTCTCCTGGTCACGACCGAGATTCGGACGCACCATGCTATGCATGCGTTTACATTGAACGGAAGTCGCGTCTCTTCTCTCGTCTTTGTGACGAAACGCACGACATACGTTTTACGTGGATGACGCTTTACAGAAGACTGGACCGGCGTCACGCGCATTCGCTCTTCTATATGATAGTATAAGAGAACTGCAGGAGGTCTTCTCCTCTCCTGTGATGATCGTGCGTACCCCACAAGAGTAACCACCACGAGAGGGGCCTTCTGCCTCACCTGTAGTCAGATCAGGTATAAACGCACGCACAATGACGATGACGTAAAATTGTAGAATATTCATAGATTTTTTTCTCTTTTCTACAGAATTCTCAAGTTGCCCCACCTGAGTTTGTTGCTCAGCTCGTAACCAATAACTATGTGCTCCGTTTTCCCCGAAACTGAATTCGTCAGTGGACTTTCCACTTGTTACCCGAAGTACTCGCTGATCAATGTACACGTATGCACAATTAAAAGTATATATAGATATGGAGGAGTAAAATTAAGATCGGTATATCCCCTGATACTTACATCTTCTAATAAAAAATTAATAGTTATGTTTTTACAATGCATAATTATAATAATTGCTGGGAAAATAAGACAGACTTTTGGCAAACTAAATTGCAAATAACATAAATAGATAATAAAGTCAGATTTTTCAATTACTTTCGTATAAACTTTACTCTATAGTTTAGAGGTTTTTTTTTTAATTATAGAATAGATATATAAAGAGATGCAAAATATAATCGGTTTCTTCTATATATTTGAAAGAAGAAATCATTTTACATAAAAAAATAGCTTCTCTTCTTGAAATTTATAAAAACATAATATTAAAATTAATTTTAAATTTTAATTATAT
>NW_017259370.1:2387526-2389389 GCF_001594045.1 Atta colombica
TTTAATAAATAATAAAATATTTATAAATATGATTTTTTACAAAACTTATCTAAGTAATGCAATTAGCAATTTTAACATGAAGCTATTTTATTTAAGTACTCGCGTATATTTATGTAAGTTTAACGTAAAACAAGAATTGTAATCATTTTAATGATTACAATCATTTTAATGATTGATATCATAAAAATAATTTGAAAACAAGATTTAAGACATCTTTTGTCGTCAAACAACTTGTACATACATATTGAATTAAAAGCGAAATAAAAAAGACGTTTTATCGCTCAAATGAGATAAGAAACTTGATACTTAATATGAAGTATAAAAACATTTCCAATTAATATAACATCTAAACAATTACATAAATATAAAGTAATTTACAAAAAAATAAAGAAATTATGCAATATTCATTTTATATATAATTTATACTTTCATGCTAATTGATTAATTTTTTTTTCGATTTGCTTTAAACTCTTCCAATGCGATAACGAAATGAATTTATACATGGAAATATTCTATATCAAATGTATTTACAAAATTTTATCTGATCGAAAATAAATAAAACACAATATAATATACAATTTATGATATTTATTTAACTAATTGCACTTACTTTACTGCACGCACAAATTTCGATTCTTTCGTAATCAAAAAAAGATCATCAGCTACGTGATTGTTCTTTCTAGTTTCAAATTTATGGTTTGTTAATTCTATTGTGATTATTTCGTAAATATAATTGATATTTGTATATTGATTTCTCTTATTAACTGACTTAACATTATATTCATGGTTTGTCCATCATCGACTTGACGCAATTGTAATACATACACACACACACACACACACACACACACACACACACACACACACACACACACAAAACAAGAAGAAGAAGAAAAAGGAGAAAAAAGAAAAAGAAAGAGGGAGAGAAAGTAAAGAAGAAAAAGAAGAAAAGAAGCAACGTCGAGTTATGCAGTTTAAAAACTTGTAATAGATTTATTCGTGAATATAAAACACACGGCATACTACGTGTTCAATTTGAAATGAAAAATCGTCGTTATCTTTAACGGAATCGGACTTAATACCTAAACGAATGCGATAAGTATGATGTCGGTTTCGTGGATTCCAGATTGGATATGTAGCGTTATCTCGCGTCTCAATTACAGCACGTAATATTAACATAATTTTCCATTATTTAGAATGTTTCTTCCCTTTATTAAAGATATCTACATTATAGAATATTCATTGCAGAGCACAGCTATATACTTTTCAATATATGACATGAAGATTTTTTTTTAATGATTCAAAAAAAGAAGAGCAAATAAAACTCTTTTGTTGAATAAATAAAAAAAAATTTTGTCGAATAATTTGTTTACAGCAGCCTTGAATTGAAGCAGGTAATTTACTCTTAGCAAGCGTTATGTATTTACAATCGTTATTATCTTGACGATAGCAGAAGAATTGACTTGGAATATAGCGAAACAATTTGCAGATTCTGCAATAATATCTTCAACGAAACTAATATTCTTTTAACAAACTTTAATAATTGATAAAAATTTATTACGATACAGATTACATCCAATTTTGTTTGTTCTGTAATTCATTTGTGCACGAAATGACTATCTTTTCTTTAAGGTACGTGTAAATTCATGTATCTTTCCTGAGACACGTAAAGCATATCAGATGTTCTCACGTTTTATTGCGCACGTCTAAGTGACGTGTTTTATCGATATTATATGATGATGAATTCTATAATGAATTCTGATCTTGTCAATGTAATTAATTAATCAAGAATAAATTCCTGGGATCGATCTATACATATCACCACAACATAAACATAAACATATATATATATATATATATATA
>NW_017259370.1:2389489-2393935 GCF_001594045.1 Atta colombica
TACTGCACATTAAGATCTATTGAATAAACCATGAAACGAGACGTATATTATTAATTGCACATATCGTATAGTATCACTCACTTCCGTGAACTGCAAAAATAAAACATGTGTATACAAGTAAACGTATGTGCGATTGTTCCAATATATATATGCAAGCATATGTTTTATTAATTGAAGCAATTGCATAATATCACACATAGATATTTATGACGCCAACCGAACAGCTTATGTAATCGCAAATGAGAAATAATGTAAATATACATATAAAAAAATATATATTTTTTTAATGCTTTCATACAATTGATAAAAAATTTTTTTAGGAATTTGAAATACTTCCTAATCGGATTAATACTTGTTTCTGTGTAAATTAATTTTAATCTATATATTGAATAGATTCATTTGTTTCTAATTATTAAAATTAGAGGATGAAGAGTTATTGAACCGAGATTACAATTGAACTGCAATGATAGAAACGAGCATAGATCATCTAAAAAATAGGTAAATAAAAAAGGAATGATGCATCCATTTTATATATATAATACTGATATATAATACATTGTGAATTTTTAAGTAGATTCTTGAAATGTATGTTAATCTTCAACTAAAGATTGAAGATAATCTATAATTATTTATATGACTGTGAACATTAATGCTGGTATGTTGAAAATATTAGAAAACGGAGATTTCTAAACGGAAAAATGTTCTATTAAGGATTCATCTATTAAGGATTCATTTCTATACAAACAAGCTTTACTTTAACTTTATTATTTTAATTTATTTATTATGCACATAAAATGTTTATATGCGTTTATCCTAATGTCCCTTTAATTTTTTTAAACATATTTAATACAATTAATTTCTAGCTCTTTGATAATTATTAATAATTATAATAAGAACAACAAATTGATGATTCCTTCTATTAATATAATAATAAATCATAATAAAAAAGGCAATAGGAGTCGTCGAGAGAAGTAATTGCGCAATGTCAAATATTAAAATTAATTATCTTACATATAATGTGATAATTTACATAACTTGTATTACTTGACTTTACAAGTTATGTAAATTATTGTCACATTGTTATGTAAAATAATTAATTTTAAAATATTTGATACTGCGCAATTATTTCTTGCGACGACTCCTATTACCTCTTTTATCACGATTTATTATTAATAATTATTATTATTTTATGTATGAAATGATGAATTTTCTAAAGGCACGTACAACACGGTGATTTATATCTTAATTGTGAAATACATCCGATACTAGTAATAACTAAATTCTGTTGATTCATATTGATTGACATTTTATATGTACATCATTTTTTGAGATAAGATACGATTAATAGATATTTTCGAGACGATTCCATTGAAATTTTTTTATGTGAAACCTATGTTTTTAAATCCTTTTGAATATATTTAAGTTTGTAAAATATTAATTTTTATATTGAAAATGTATATAAATATATAAATATAATATACAAGTTTTTTTTCCAAATCAATAGAATGAAGTACGGAAGTAAAAAGAGCAACATTCCGTATCTCGAGTCAGATGATGTTTTTATTCAGCACAATTTTTATAAATAAGGCAGTCGAAATCAGTATGGACATCAGCTTTTATTTCTTTGGCAAGAATCCCATAAAACAGGTTTCAAAGGGAATTCCTCGTTTGGTCAAGTCAACGCCAAATAAGTAACCGGTAGTTGCCAGCTCGCGTCAATTGATGATGACGTTGAATGGCTGTACAAAAATTTCCTTTTTGTTCATTGCAATCCATCTATTACAGTTTATGACGTAAATAAGTAATTTTTATAAACTTAATTTACAAGTTCTTTTATCGATTATTATCAAATTTTATCTGTCACAATTAATTAATTATTCACTTTAAATATGCCACGGTCTGAATGTTAAGATGTTGAACTATTACATACGTGTATTCATTTAAATGAATTAATTTCAGAAATGATAATTGCGTGCCGATATGTTGTCAGACTTTCAACGCAATCATTTGAAATATAATAATCCCTCCAAATTTAAAAAATTGTAATAAACTTATCGTGAAAAATATTGCCTCGGCCGAGAGTCGAACCTGAATCTCAAATTAATTATTCTTCTCAATAATTTGTCGAAGAATATCATTCGAGTTACTATCGTTTCTTGATGATTGTGCAAAAAATGCTGATTTCTGCGTTACGTATTACGATTACCTTGACTATACACTTAGAAAAATATATATAAAGTATATGTTAAAAGAGATGAATTTCTCTACGGATTAAACTCTGTAGATAAAAACAGATGTATCGTAAGAGAAAAAGAGAGAAAAAGATGTTGCATATTACATAATTTGGAATGGGTCTGATCGCGAAGGTCGTGTGATGAACGCGTAAGGAATAACGACAAAGTGATGAACGTAAAACGCGGGAGCATTTGCGGCAGCAAATGTGAGAGCAAAAGGCAAATTATCTACATTGTATGCGGTGGTCTTACCCAACCATCTGCACGATGGGCCATGGCCGCAAAATTCAAGGGCCATGAAAAGTAGACGCGAGTATGAGACGTGTGTAGATATGTAGAAACGTTATGAAACGGATCAATATACATGCATTTCAACGTAATATTTTCCTCAATTTTCCGTGTTAATGTACAATATTAATCATTAACGTCACTACAGCGATTCTTACAAAATATTCTTATATAATTTTAATAATTTTAATCTATATTTAGCATTCGTGTCAAATCGTCATACGCTGTAAGCGAAATATTTTCATCATATTAGAACCTGGAATAAGTAATTTGGAATAACTCTTACAATTAATGTAACAATATTCCAAGCTCTAATATATGGAAGACGTTTTTTTTCATCTTGTTATTCTCTTATATATTGAAATATTTAATATATTATTTATATCTTTAATACATTTTGTGCCGGGCCAATTTTTAATAACTTGACAATCTGCACGCCGTGGATTATCCGCGATGATTTACAATATTTCTCTTTGCGTTAGTTAGTTGTATTTATTAAATAAACACGTATTATATTTTATAATGATTAAAAAGATTACAAAAATTATTATTATTATTATAAAGAAAGTCTATATATAATGTGTATACTAATTACATCATATATTATAATTATTATCCATGCATGTGTGACAACAAAAAATTATTTTATAATTATGTTTCTTTTCTTACTCAAAATATCAAACTATTTGTATTGTGTAACTCTCTTATCAATATTATATTGTCATTGTGTAAATTATACAAGTATATAATAAAAAAACTGCAACAACAATATATAATCAAACTGTTGTTAAAGTCTAAAACCTGAAACACGATTGAAAAACACAGGCAATAAGAACAAGGAATAACAGATTTCAATCAGAATTAAAAAATAATTTTTGATAAGTTGAAACTTGTGATTTTCTTATTGTACAGTAAAATTTTAAATATTTGATAATATTTACAATTTTAATTACACTATTTGATATAATTATTATTTCTAATGATTTTTCATAAAATTCCTTATCAAAGATATATCATTGTCATCGCTTCGCTGAATTAATTTTCGCAAAATTAATTTTAGTCACACCTGTAATCAAATTTAAACTATACTGTGCTTTTTTATTGCTGTGCATTAAGTTTTAGAATTACAGAATACAGTACAGAATACAGAATACTGCTAAACGGAAAGTTCAACGTATATCACTGATAAACACGAAACGTGTTAATTTAATATATTACTTTATCTGCACACATTTTAAAGATGTGTTATAAAATGAAATTTTTTTCACTCTAAAACATTACTTAATCATATCTTTAATGAAGATAATACGTTAACAGTAAAAAAAAAAAACAAATAGTAAAACAAAAAATTTCAAGAAATTATAAATTATTGTAAAAATCCTAAGATTAATATAAAGTTATGGATCTTCTACAATAAACCATGAGTCATAAATCAGAAATTAAAAATTGCCAATCACAGTCGTCAATTTTCAGCTTCTGACTTATGACTAATGGCTTTATTATAGAAGGCCCATTATATGTATGGAAAAAAATAGCTAAAAAACTACACTGATTCAGCAAATCTACAGTCGTAATACTCAGAGAGTCAATTTTCAATATTAAAATAGCAAAATTGACAGCTGAATAACATTAGCGATTTGTTAAATCATCAAATCTTCTTAAATAGTTATTGAATTCGCGCAGTAAGTTATATAGATTTGCTGTATCAGTGCCCAATTAATTTTTTTTCCGTGTATACATATACATAACAATATTTAGTATTTTCCAATAATATGTATGTTTGATAATATGAATTTTGACAATTTTACTGCGATAAGTATATATATAAAATCCTTCTTGGAGACATGTCATCGTCATATATTGCTTTGATATAATATTCATTGCAAAGCTAATTTTAATCATATTATCTATATATATATATATA
>NW_017259370.1:2394035-2410372 GCF_001594045.1 Atta colombica
TTAAAATCAATTTTTCATGCAAATTTAATCTCATTTGCAATGATATCATATATCTCAATGAACGAACCAAGAGAAAGTCCAGTCCAGAGTATACCTCGGCAACAACATAATGTTGACGAAAATAAAATGTGCGAAACGTAATAAGATACAAGGACAGAAAGAAGCATTCCTCCTGAGTCCTGGCACAATATAAGCACAATTATAAGTAACTCACTTGATCGCATTACACTAATTCTTCTTTCTTCGTAGAAATAAATTCCTTTCTTCATATATCAGGATGCGCGTCGCGAACGATAATCACCTTAACCGAGTTCAAACGTATTTATGAAGACAATGTTTAGCCAAAACAGATAACAGACAATATTAGTTTCTTGTCCTCTAGTAATATGTAATATAATATATCGAGGCAATATTGACACAAATGAGATATACAATAGAACTTCACGCGATGCGATCAAAATAACATACATATAGAAAAAAATGTATACATATAAAATCTTTTTGTTGAAATATTTGTTATAATAAGATACTTGATTTTTTTTTAATACTTTTTTGATCGTCAATTTTTATAAAATTGAAATCAAAGAAAGTTTTTAAAAATTAAAAAAAAATGTATACGAATCAGGCACATTATAATAAACATTTTTTTCCTTTTTGACTTTTTTCCGTAAATTTTTTAGTTTTAAAGTCAAAAAATATTTTAGATAAAGTAAGTTTTCACACAATAAAAAATTCAATATCTGTAAAAAATCAATTATAGCAATTCTTTTTAAAAAGCATTTTAAAGCTTAGAAAATCTAGTAAAATGCTTATTTGATTATTTTGTCCAATGAGGTTATCATCTAGATATACTTTAATTAAAAAATAATAAACATATAAAAAATATCTATTTTTAATTTAGAAACAAAATATTGTAAGGTTAACATTCAAATATCAGTTTGAAGCTCTATTTTTCCTCTTTAAAATACTTATATTTCTTTTATTTTTCTACGATTTTTTTTTACTGAGACTTAAATTTTTGTAAAATACAAGCTGATGTGTTCTTGAATTTATGAACGGTATTGATGTATATACTCTGTATATACTCTGATTCTTTTATATGTGTATGTCTTTATATATTTCATGTTTTGTATTTTTTTATCTTTTCCTCGTTCTTATAATTTGTGCTGCAGTTAAACCTTCGCGTATATTCGATAAGAATACAAATTTATTCGATATGTAATATACATAATGAGAAATAATGAATTTTTATCTTTTTGATAACAGACTGAAATAGATAAGATGTTAACAATCCTAAAGTTATTTTTTTTTCTTCTTTTCTTTGAAATGATATTTACTTAAAATATATTTATTCAACATCGTCAAGTATATTGCATTTTTTATTAGCTGACATTTCGCGTGTTTTTTTTTGGCCTCTAAAGTCTATTCTACAATGTGCTTTTTGTTTCTTGCTTTTTACTATTTTTTATATCTCGTTTTTTGCTTCTTATCCGGTTTTTTGTTTTATATCGCCTAAGATAAAAATTAACGAATTTTGAAAGAAACAAGAAATAAATAACAAGAAATATAATTGTTAATAAAATGGTTGCAAAAGAGAACAAAGTAAAAAGTAAAAAGCAAGAAATATAAAACAAGGAGCACATTATAGAATAGTCTTAATAAAGAAGAAAAAATAAAATTGAGATGAAAATGCGTAAAGAAAATTCTATTTTAAATGTATGTTTTAATAAGTGTTTGAGTTATTCCCCAAAATTTATTGCACACACACACACACACACACACACACACACACACACACACACACACACACACACACACACACACACACACACACACACACACACACTAAAAGTATCGACAATTTATTTCTACCTATTTTTACCGAATTGGTCTTTAAATAAATAATGATATTTTTTACAACTGCATGTCAATTTGTTGTGGCCAATAATAAACAAAATTTTAATTATAAACAGGAAATGAAAAAAATAAATAATAGTTGTACAGCTAACTAAAAACATAAAATTTAAAAACGATCATTTGATCGGCCATGGTAGGTTTAATATTAGATGTAGTAAAAAGAAATCCATTATTTTTGCATGAAATTGAATGGAAAAATAATGGATTTTTTTTTACTACACCTAATATTAAAATAAGATAAATATGTACTTGAGTGTTAAAAAGAGAAAGCAAAGATACCGAGTATAAAAGCAAACAAACCTTATTTTGTATACAAATTTGAAAAGATTCGAAAACGAGAAAAAATATCCTAAGTATCTTTTAGTAACAAGTCAACATAATTATCGATCTATCTTTCTTTACATTCCATGAGTAACAAAGGCAGAACGATACTTGTATCGCTAAATGCTGAAAAGCATCCCCGTAATTGACTTGACGTCAATCGCTCCGAAACGCGTCTCACTTCACCCCATATGGCATAAGTGACGTCAATGCGCGTCGCGCCAAAAAGAGATTCGATGTGCCCTCTATGGGAACGCAGCGGAAGCATGGAACTCGCCGACGAAACATGGCGTATGTTTTGTTTGTGTGCGCGAGGAGGATGGTTACGCGCGGAGCGTACGGCGGTTGTAAGGTTTAGGGTTTGATATTTCGCGGCCGCGAAAGGGTGAGAGGGAAGCGAGGGATCGCATGAATCCGGATGCGAAGCGGCGCGCGACGCGATGAACGCGACGAGCCTGTATGTGTCGACGTGTCGACTGGTGCTGCAGGCAGATGCCGAGGATCCCAACTCCTGGACGGATCTCTACAGATTGGTACCGTATCTGCGGCAGAGCCTCAGTTGCACCGTCTGCTCGAATCTGCTGATCGAACCACACACGCCGACCGAGACCAACTGCCAGCATCATGTATGCCGTAGCTGTCGCGGTGGCCGCAAGAAGCTGAAACCGTCATGTGGCTGGTGCAAGGACTATGACAAATACATCGAGAACGTGCAACTGCGGATATTATTGCAGTGCTACAAGAAGCTGTGCGAATATCTAACCAGTACCGGGATCTACCGCACTCTGTTACTCACTGTCACGTCCGCGAACAACGCTACCACCAATGGCGCACCATCCACTATTGATGCTACCGTCAATCTGATGGAGATTATCCAGGAAGGTGCGGGCTTCAAAGATGAATTCAAGAGCAATGCCGGCTTGTCCAAATCTGCATATAGTATTCTACCGTGCGTTTATACCAGTACTACCTCTACTCAGACGCAAGCGAATAATATCCAAACCACTGAAGCAATATCCCAGAATATACCTGGTATGTACAACAAAAGCTATTCCCTCGAAACGTATTATTACTAGATATTGCGAATATAAAATACAATGAATGATAAATCATAATTCAATACAAATATTATTTATTAAACAAGTGATAAATAATCTATTATATAAATGATACTATATAAGTGAATAATCTTTCTATTATATCTTTGCTGTTAAATTAGAATCGCCAACTATTCGTACAGTATCGAATGGATCCTCCATATATTCTGTGATGTACGCTGGATCTGGTAACAAAATTACTATAAAACGGAAAGCAGCAGCTACAGAGGATACAGAAAAAACAGGACAACAGGATACAGATGGAAATCAGCATGGCACTGTAGGAGGGGTAAAATGCATTCCGTCTTCCCACCTTAAATATGGGACCCCTTCTGAGAAAAAATCTTCAAAGAGCAGCAAAGTAATTTCAATAGATATTCGGTTAATGTTACACCTTACAGGATTTATATTGCACTATAATCTTTATTTAAATGCTTAAAGATGTTCGTCCTTTGTTAACACTTCTTGTAAGGTATAATGATTTTTCTGACTTACATCTATTAACAATTATGATTGAGCTTAATTAACCTGTGCATATTTATTGCTCTTATGTTTATGCTAATACTAGATTTATAGAAATTTTTACTTACGTTCACTTAGGTCCCATAAAAAAGATTAATGCAGATGTGTTTTGTTTGTCTTCAAAAAAAATATTCGTTCTAGTTTTTTTTTTAATTTTAAGCCTCTGCATTGATCTGTAATACTTAATTATACTGATATTTTCTTGTTAATATCGACAATAATGTAATTTGCTTTGTTGTAAGCAGTCGTCAGGCAGTTTTAAAAAGCCAAGGTCAAGTTCTACTAGAAGTAAAAGAAAAGGATGCAGATGTGGTAATGCCACTGCAATACCTGGGAAACTTACATGTTGTGGTCAAAGATGTCCTTGTTATGTCGAAAGTAAACCTTGTGTGGAGTGTAGATGTAGAGGTTGCAGAAATCCTCATACAGCAGATGGATTAAAGGTATCGTTCCTACTTGATTAAAATTCATTGTATATTTGAGATTCTACCTTGAGATGTTTTATATAATTTTTCCATATTTCAGATCCGTCCACATATACCTGAACTTCATAATTTACAATTACAACTGTCCACTTCTTTGGATTGCGATGCGCTAAGTGGAGATCCTCTGGGATCCGTGCCGCAATGTCTCTCGACGTCTCCTACAACGATACAAGTGTTAAATGTATATTCTACTCCAAGACTAGACATTGACAATGTACCACAGAATTTACCTGCTGCTTTGTTAGTGGGTGAAGATGCTATGGTAAGTACTGAAAGTGAAGCGGAAGATAGTGATATACAAATCGATGTGTGACAAAGTATTTAAATGGACATGGCGGAGGGCCGCACCAGTGATTATCAAAGTGTGACGAATGCGCGTCTTAATAGGGAAAGAACGCGTCATGTAAATAGCTCAATTAGAATCACTAAATGGAATAATTACAAGAATCAAAAACATAATTATAAATTTACAAGGGTAAATTAATTTAGAGAAATATATCGTATAAAAAATAATAATTTATGTATGGTTTACTATTCAAATATTTGTAAATATTTCAATATAACATAAAAAATGCAAATATTTAATTGGATGCTTAATCATAGCGAGTCAATTTTGCCTATAAAATTAATCACTTATGATTTAGCATCTATTATTTTGTTATATATAGTATGTTATATGCGTTAGCCCTTTTAAACTTATGCGAGCGCTCGTAATCTGAACATTGTTCGGTTAATTGTATAGTATAAAAGGCAAGTTTAATAGAACATAAAAATGTTTCTTCCATATTGATTGACTGTGTATTACATGATGATTTTAATAATTTTAATGATGGATGAATGTATTTTGTTCATATCTTGTATACATATAATGTTGATGGCACAATTTTATATATTTTGAATACACATATGTGAGAATATATTTTTAGTTAATATACATTCTTAACGATAATTATCTGCTCATTCAACGATTTGAATTTATAATAAATTGTTTATTAATGTCACAAAAACGAATATGAACCTATATGAGAATTAATTGAGCTGTTTAAAAAAAGCGAGTTATATTTACGAGTTATATTCAAAAGTCGATACATTTAATATTTATGCATCAAAAAATATCTCGTTCAACTTGCCAGTTGTACATACAATGACAAAAAGATCATTGTCTATTTTGCATACTGGTTTTTATAATCTCTAAGTATAAAATGCAGAGTTTGTAGAACAGCAATCTGTTAAATTATAATACAATTTAGGATTGCATCGAAATAATAATAAATACTCTAAGTGAACAGCGTATACTAATAAAGAATCTAAATAATAAATGCAAAGAACGAGGAGATAATCTGGATATCTATATATAATACGGATTGTAAAAATTGTTATGTTATTTTATAACATAAGTCATAAATATATTTGGATAAAAATGGAATTTTTAGTTGCCTAAAGTTGAAATTGAAAACGTCAATAGCGTTACTATCAGGGTTGGTTTATCCGTAGGCACTATAAACATTGGCCTAGAACAGAAATTTTTTATAAACCTGTCTTTAATGAAAAATATTACTAAAAACAAATAGAATTTTATTATATCATAATTCAAAAAGAAAATAATTTGTATATTTATTGTGTATATTTAATAGTTTTTATTTTAAATATTCTTATATTTTGAATATTCTTTTCTCTTCTAAAATAATAGCCACAATTTAGATTACGTCAAAAAGAGGAGTGATATTTAAATAAATTAACAAGCTAGCCATATATATATTGAGTTGTCCAGAAAGTTCGTGCCGCAAAAGATTTAAATTTAATAAATGAAATTAAAAATTTAAATCTTCTGCGTTTCAATTTTTCTTCAAAATCGGCACGAATTTTCCAGACAACCCAATAGTTTCTCTCTTCTACAACAAAAATACATTTTTTTTCTTCCAATATACACATATACATACCTACATATACATAAACAAATGGATATTTTTCCTTAAGTGGCACTATTTATGTGTCTATAAACGGCTAAATTCAATCCTGGTTATTGTATATATTGTATAAAACTTATTTTTTATTATAGCAAATTTCGGAATATTCTATTTATACGAATATAATTGAACGTGTTAATTACTCATTAATGCATACGAAACATTAGTACAAAAACTAATTACTAAATATATGTAGAATACTTTTTATTTTTGCGTACAATTGTGTGTGCATGTACGTGAGCTCTCTAGAGCATCTATATGAATCCATGAATTGTTATTTGTAATCGCACTTAAATATTAATGATATACATCTTTTTCTCTTTCTCAATCCTTTCGCAATAGTCAACAATAGGATACACTTTCACAGTATGTATACAACTGTGTGATCTCATAGCTGTCTGATGGTAGTTTGCGAAAGTTCATCAATCATGCAAAAAAAGAATCCACGAAGTAAATGCACATAAGCTAATTCTTCTTTAAATAAGAAAAAGATTAATATATAGCATACAATATGACATATACATTATATAAAAATAAGGCGATATACAATAAAAAGCTCACAACATAAGATAAAATTAATATATCGTATTTTTATACATATAAAAGTTAATATTATCAAGTTACATGTTATTAAATATCATTTTAATTCATTTTAGTTCATAAATTTATTGAGAATTACATACAAATACAAAATAAATTAAATCTTTCTGTTTGTTAATTTTGTCTTATGTAAAGCTAATAGAAAAATTGAGGATATATATGAATTAAAAACCTATTTTTTAAATAAACTAGGAAAAATTACAAATTCTTTAAAATCAATTACATTAAATATCTCAATGCATTTTAATCAACATCGCACACTGATTACAACATTTCATATACATATATGTACATATTAAATTAAGATAAAGATGGCAGTCGGGACCTAGTTAGTTTAAATGACAACATTCAGGCATAATTGAGGAGTAACTTCTAAAATATCAGACATGGATGATCATTTGATCATCAATAAAAAAGCATAATACTTATACTAAATAGATAATTATAATATAGATATGTATATACTTCACATTCCAATATTTAGTTGGAGCGCGATTTCTTATTTCTATTATGAGCAAGATTGTGCCACAGATCTAGAAACCCGGGAAAAATCAGAGAAAATATAAAAGAGACTGGAATTTTGAACTTTATTCACAATTCCCTTAAACGGCTCTTGTTTTAAATAATTTTTATAATTTTTTAATTATATCTGATGTTTATAATCAAATACGTTTAAAATTCGTACACTTTAAAAAAAATTTTTTAAAAATGATTAAAATTTATATTTTATTCAGTAATTTTATTTAATCGCTATTTTTAATAATATAAGCTTTTTTACAATCGTTGATTTTAAATGTTAAAATTTTTTATATTTTTTATGTTAAAATTTTTATATATTTTATATTGGTCATGGAAATTTCCCATTTTTATCTGAAAAACCTGGAAAAATCAGGGAATTTTAAAATTCATATTCTGTGGCAATCCTGTATTTTGGTCTGTTTCGATGAACAAAATTTATTTTAACATTTTTTAATATAAACATTGTCGACGTTCGAAGTAAAATTATACAGCAAGCTAATTAAAAAGTTACTCCTCAACTAGAAGATCAATTATTCATGATATTTAAGAACCAAACGAACTGTAAAATACAATTAAATCTCGAAAGGCGAATGTTTGGATGTAATGTCTTGTATGTACTATATATAGTGTTCGTTAACATCTTTTTTGTTATTCAAGTATTAATGTAAGCATTGTGGAATTAAAAGAGACATTTTGTTTCAATTGTGTAACTTGTCAGAGGATGTTAAAACTTAAAAAAAAAAGAAAAAAGCGAGTTGCATATTGTCATGACATAGAATAGAATAAAAATATTTTACATACTAGAATTTGCATCATTTTGTAAAAAAAAAAGAAAAAGAAAAAGATACGACACAAGAATATGTATCTATTTTATTTGTATATAAGTGACATGCGCATAAGAGTCCTGCGATATATGAAAACATATTTATAAAATCTTTTATTTGAAATAAACATTTTTGTATATATATTATATTTTAATAATACAACTGATACCATATAATATGGTGTATATTAAGATTGTAATGCAAATAATAGAATATAAGGATGGACATGTCATTATAAAAATATTTATACAGAGATGTAGTTTTATTTTGTTCTATCTTTTGTTAAAATATTATGAAGCGCTTTTCTGTGTTCGCCGATGATTTCATATAATTCTACAAAAAATTGTTTGGCAGCTTGTTCTAAAAATGTTTTTCTTCTTACAACTGCATCTAATTTGTCTCGTGCCTCTTCTATTTCGAAGTCTACTGCTTGTGTATCTGGCATCACATCTTGCATTTCTTTAATTTCGTTTTTCAAGTTTTCTATGCGTTTTATAAGCTTTGCTTTTTTCTTTTTCGCATCTGCCTTCATTTTATTAATGTGAGATATTTCCTCCTTCAATTTGCTTTCATCTGGCAAAGATTTAATTTCTTCTTGCAGTTTTTCCAATTTTGCGATCTCAGAACGGATAAGAGACTCCGTCTCGTTGCATTGCTTCATCAATATTTCTTTGAATGTTTTTATTAAAGTGGCCTTTTCTTGCATTATATCCATTATCCGAGGATCCAACAATCCTTTTTCCGGGAGCTTCAATTCTTCGAAATTTACACCAACGTCGTTATCAATATGCATAAAGACTTCCTTATTATATGCTAATATTGCTTTATTGAGATTATTATTAAAAGTCGCAAATTTAATATCTAAAGAATACAATTCCTTTTGGTAATCTTTCAAATGCTCATCAAATTGATGTATGTAGTTTTGAATTTCTGTACATTTTTTAACAATGTTTTCTTTTTCAGTTTTAGACATTGGTTGATTTTTTACAATTGAGATTAATTCTTCGTATTGTATATCTCCTATCCGAATTTGTTCCTTTAAAACTTCACGTTCTGCATTTAATTGATCTGTCTCAGCGGAAACTTTCTTTATACAATCCCCCATGGTTTTAATATTGCTTGATTGTTGAGATTCCTTGGCACGCAAAGATGCTAATTTCTGTTGTAAATATTCCAATTTTTCGTCAAGTTTCTGTGATTCTTCTTCATGCATTTGTAACTTTATTTCTTCTTGTTTCAATTCTTTTTGTGCTTGAGCTATATCATCATCAGTAATACCTTGTTGAACTAGAACATTCTGCAGATATTGTTCCAATAATTCTGCTTCCTCGTCACGATTTTCAACAGTCCAAGCTTTATAGCATTCCAACAGTGCTTGAAACTCCATTTTGTAACTTTGAGCCTGCTGCTCCGTTCCTATGAATGGTAATGTTTCTAGTTGATATTTATCGAACGCGATTTCTTTCACTTGGCATGCTTCTACCAACCAACCGATCCAACCGAGAACATTGGACCATGAATGTGGTGCATTAGCAGTTATCAGCCACGATTTGATTTTGCCAGGATAATGTATCTTTTCTGCACATTTTGGTAATTCTTCTACGTAATTTGCCATTGTGAGAGCATGTCTAACACCAAGATACTTCAATAGGAAGCCAGAAACTTCCACAAACATCTTCAGTGTAATCGGTCTCAAACTGCCATTGCTGTTTAGCATTGCTGAATATTGATTTACATAAAAAAAATTATCTATTTTGTTTAGCAGGGCCGCCTGATAAGTCTTATCCAATAAGGGTCTTGTATCCTTTCTGGGACCTTTAATGCCCACGCTGCTAGCACGGTCGCCAGATGGTGATCGACCTATCGGTATTGACACATGATGCTTGCTAGAACTTGCTGTAAGTACTACGGTGGGTACATTAAGCTTAGTGGAAACTCTTATTGGAGTGATTGGAGTTATTGGTTGACGTAGCGGAGTTCTTCCTACACACATACATAAATCGAAAATAGATTTAAATAAAAATCTGAATATCTTAAATTAAATTAATTAAGTTACATTACAAAGGTGAAAGTGAATTAATCAACCTAATGATCTAATTGTTATAAAATTGATTTTCATTTTGATCAATAGTAAGATCAGTGTGATGGTTGAGTCATAGTAACTTACAAGATAAACATAATAGAAATAAGAAAAATGAAAATAAATATAACGATACCAAACAATACAAACAATACAAAGATAATGCAATTATCTGACTTTCACCTTCATTATTTTAAATTATCAAGTCTTAAGGCTATTAATTTTTTTATTTTAAATCTTTGGCTTTGTTGATAAACGTTTTCTATGCTTCATATAAGAGTCGACAGGAACGACGAGCTAACTCATTTACATTTTATTTGCAATGAAGATGTCTGCATTATATATTTTACTGTAGAAGAAATATTTTGCGATGAAATCTTTTTTACAAAGCTAAAGATTAGATTTGCAATTTAACATATTATAATAAAAAATAAAATTATTTGCAATGCAGATACATGCTGATATTTTATGTCCTAGAAGTAATATTGCGTTTTGAGAACCTTTTAGCTTCTTTTTTTTAATGAAATTACAAAATTACAGAACCGGAGTTTACAATTTGGTTCTTATAAAATATTATAATAAATAAAATTTATACTTCAACTGTACTATAATGTAGATCAAGGTTGCGTTCTGTTCATGATGCACATGACATATCATTTTATCTTTCTTTAATATTCGATGAACAACAAGGATAAAATAGTATATATTGCGCACCATGCATGAAACGGAATGCATCTCTGGTAAGATATCAAAACGAATTTTTATTCACTCTTTTAAAAAAAAAAGAAAAAACTCTCTCCGAACAAGCTTTCAGGCGATTTTCTTGATTACAAATATCGTAATTTTTTTAGCTGTAATTTCAGCACAAAGAAATTCATTTTTTACAGAGGTCTCTAGTCTTTCTGTTAATCTTAATAATTAGAAAAAATAAGAATTTTCTTATAAGAAGTATGCTTTTTACATGCAATGCTTTACCTGTCGTTTTCAAATACGATTTTCTGCCAAGTGATCCTGCTCGGTCACTGGAAGAGCTTCTAAAACGAGGCCTAGGAATATGTGAAGCTTCACCCTTTGATTTCCTCAATGTTTGTGTTTTTCGCTGATCGGTTCGGGTCAAACTTTTGTCATTTCGTTCGATCGTGGATACTCTTATCGGATTACTAGATGATCTATGTCTGACTGAATTCTGCTGCATATTGCATAAAATGATAAAACGCAAACCCACAACATTCACAAATCTTTCATTCGTTCTCGCCGAACTTATAGAAGAACTTGAAGAATCCAAGAAATTTGAATTTTCAGTTAGCCAGTTGATACCAGTATAACCAATCCAAGGTAGCAAAATTCTCTGATATGTTCAACAGCTGAGATAAATTGGCAATCTTGGCATCATAGATATATGTAATATATATATGTCGTAATAGATATGTGTCATAGATATATGTATATATTAAAAATTGATTTTTTGAGGTCTGTCGCATTGCTTGATTTCCTAAAAACTTTTGTACTTAAAATGAGATATATACATATGTATTCGGTGTTGGAGAGAGAGAAATCGAAGATACTGAGTGCAAAAAGTACCAAACAACGTGAGAATTTTCTGTACTTTTTATGTTTCCTTTTTCTCTCTTCAACTGTGCTTCGAGATGTAATTAATGTATTTATTTTGTATTAAATACAGGTGCAGATTCTGAAATATTTATATAAGGATATTTATTTATATTATTTGGAAATTGATTTTCGTCCGAGGTATGAATTTAAATAGAAACTTGTTGAATATATGTGAAATGATTAGCGATTAATTGCATCACGTTTGATGTCAATAATTTCATAACAAAATGTGGAACAGAATGCTCACGAGATTTTTTAGTACAATTATTAAAATTCAGAGAGTGCAGAAAAAGGTAAGGTTTTATATTGTGTAAATTTTTTGCAGTTATTAAGGTTAATAATTTTTTAATAGCAAATATATAAGAGATGGTTTTTCAATAATATCTCATGTAAACTTTATGAATTTATATATTTTTTGTTTCTATAACTTCTCAAAGAAATTTTTAATATTTTTTTAGAATTTTTAATATTCTCTGTTTTATTTCGATTTATAGATCTATAAGAATTCGACACTAAGCGCAACTGCTGTTTTTAAAACAAGCATGTGCACTGACATTTTTGATATGAATCTTTTCTCTTCAGAAGATAAAAAGAAAATACTCGAAGTAATAAATAACAAAACCACAGAAGATTTATTACAGTGAGTTAACTATTTTTGTAAAATTTTAAAAATTTCCTGAACTTACGTGCAATGGTATAAATTTTTGATCATTAATTGTTGAAATCATTTTTGTAAAGGTATTCCATTACTAAGAAGCGTGCACAGATATTAGAATCATATCGTGAAAATAATGGACCGTTTGAATCATTGGAAGATTTGTTACAAGTACAGGATATAAAAAACAAATGGATATATAATTTTTACAAATCAATTATATATGGCAAGAAAAGGAAAAATTCTAAGATTATGTCAGGCCTAGTTATAACTCCACGAAATATTGGAAATAATCATAAAGTACACAAGAAATAACACTCTTTTTAATTTTCTAATTAAAGAATTATATAAAAAATATTACTAGCGCTTTCTTTCTCGTCTCTATACATTTTTGTTCAATTCAATTTTTTTTAAATATGTTACAGAATGTTAACACAGTCTTAGGCATATACATAGGACATGACATCATAAGTTGGTCATTATTAAATCGCAATTGTGAAGTATTACAGTGGAGCTATAAATCTTTTCCACGAAAAGAACAAAAAGAAAATATTCTTTCTTTACTTCAAGCAGTAAATATTAAAACATTAAAAAGTTTTTATTATTTACTTTATAAAATAAACCTGTTATTTATAGAGTAAATACAACAGATATTTTATCACAACTTTTTTTTTAGACACTACCAATTGCTGAAAAATTACCAAAGGCCGATCGGTATGTAATGCAAGAGACCGGTGGTGATACGGGCTATATACAAAACACTCGGTTTTATCAAAATTTTATACAACGGTCTATAATAGGCGCTATCATTTTGTCTCACCTGACGTTAGTTGATAATAAATTTAATGGTATGAAAATTGTACTTTTCCATCATATTAAAGCTACAGACTAATGAATTGAAGGAATGTTTCTTTATAAAGAGAAATAAAAAATGTTAACTAAGATTGTTGATTAATAAACATAATATTCTTTTCTAATTTATATTATTGTTTTATGATAATCTAAATTTAATAGCAGTTTAAGGCCAATTAATCTTAAGTGTAAAGATTTCTAACTACAATTATCATTTAATTCGAAAGACAAGTGTTTTTATTACGATATTTTTGCTATATATTATATGAGAGAAAAATTTAATATAAATATTTTGTTATAATATATATTTTTCAGATACCACAGAGTTTGTTGCAAATAACATCTGTATACTTCGACAGCGTGTATTACGGAAAATCTATGGACTTGTAATAAACAACGAGACGATTTCCACACAATACATGCTACAAAAACTACTGCAGGGAAGCGACGAATTGATAAAAATAAAAGAACCAAAAGTATTAATAAGGACAGAATTAAGAAACATGTATAATGCACAAAGTTCTATTTGTCAAGAACAGATTGGTTGGTCATTATTGATAGCGTTAGCTTTTGTAGAATTAGTCTTACATAAAAGAACTGATATGGTCCTTCGTGAAGGACCTCCTCAAAAATAAAACGTTGTTATTGTTATTAATTTGATAATGAAACCAAAAAATGTTGTTAAAACATTAATAAATATATTTTATAAAATGAACAGATTGCTTACAATGTAAATAAATATCTTTTTTATAAATTATTCAAGCTATATGGCAGAAAAAAGAAAGAGTAATTCTGAAACTTCTTAAATCGATCCTAAAGAAAATCTATTTGTATCATAATCAAGGAAAGAAATCAAATGTCATAAAACAGAAAATTAATAATTATTTAGACATACTGCTGTAATAAAGTGAATATTAATTTACATTTATAATACAATAAGGCTAAACATTTGCAAAAGATTTGTATAAAAATTTTGCACTTTTGTTTCCTAATACTGTTCAGATACTAATTTAATTATGTTCTAATGTATGATTAATTTTACCTACATTTATTCTGCCATTTCAGTGGATTAAAATTATAAGAGGAATGTTGGCAATTCTCGTAACGCAAAACATTCAGCTTCGTTTTTCATTTAAAATAATTTATTTATATATGACGAGAATCAAAAGTGCGTAAACGTGAGTTACCAATAATAATAAATACAATAGACTTCTGTACAGGTCCATTCATTTATTATATTCTCACTTTTTATTATGCTATCTATTTATAGTATACCAAGTGTATATTGTTGCTCGCTGCTCGAATACAAACTCGCATCCGGTTATTTCATATAAGATTGTACAACGTACCGGGGCGTTTGCCAGAAAAATAGGATCACCCGGACGATATTTTGCAGAACCACCGAATGAGTATACAAGAGTAAGAGGCGAAGCCTCGCGAATGGGACACGAGAAGTTTCCTGGCGAACTGAATATACATCCTTCTATAGAATTCTTCATGCCGAGATGTATGAAATCACGACGACTGTGAGATACGGTATTACACGGGGGAAATATCAAATGCCCCGCTACTTAATCTCGGGCAGTGACGCTGTGTGATAAGCGTGTACGAAATATTAGCTGATCAAGCATAAAGGGAGATACATCGAATATTTATTTTCCATTGTATGCATCTAAGACTTGACTTTGGATTATAACCGCGCTTAGGCTCCATCGCGAAAATACGCACATGAACTTCCGAGCTCAGCTTACGCGCGTCGAGTATCGTGGAAAGGATTTGGAAGCTGTTTAAAGGGAATTTTGTGATGATAAAAGTGAATATAATAGTGAACTACAATGATGACTGTAAAAATGCGAAGATCATAACATTATGCAATTTAGGAGGTTCGCTTTGTGTAAATTGTTCTCCTTCTGTTAAGCACAACCTTTAAAACAGCATCCAACTTTTTTACGACAACCTGTACGAGAAGATAAATATAATGATAAATTACAGCTGTATGCATGAACAAGCTCATTCGATTAATTTCAGTTTGTCAATATGGCATATCAATATTAGTATATATTATTGAACATATATAGATATGCTGTTGAGAATCTGTTCCCCACTTTTGTATCGAGCAGAGAAATATTTAGAAAATATAAACTATTAAATATTCAACAAGACAAAATTTGCATGATAATTAATAATTAATTAAATCAAGATCACTTTTTAAGAAGATTCAAATCTTTTCAATGAACATTATATGAAAATATGTCTAAAGACATCATTTGCTACAAACCGTCAAATGAAATATATAATTCAACAAGAAACATAATTAGTTACGAGATATCGCTGAGATACAAGCATACAGAGGCGAGTTTTCTGATTTTCAATTATCGATTGGGCAAGCTTGAGCTATATAATGTAAGCATAATTGTCATAAGTATTACAACACTGCGTCTGCGACGAGATTCATTTTCTTTGTATAAATGAAGTTATATTATCGGAAAAATAAAATGAAACTGGACGACATGTGACGCGCGTCTTACAAATTTATATTACAAAGCATGCGCACACAAACTCGTTCAATTTGCCCTCGTCCTTCGATTATCATATTATCTCGGTTTACACTTATCTATTATATATGTAGATAAACCTGCTGCTCAGCATACAGAAATCTTTAGTAAAATCTATTTACTTTTCGATATATATATTAACAAATTATATATGGACATATATCTGCATCGTATCATACAATAAATCGGATCGTGCGCATCTGATTCTAGATTACTTCGAATCATATCGCTGCCAGGTCAATACATTATAATTATTAGAATTATACCCGATCAGACCAGCTGGAAACGAGTGTCGACATACATATGATATTTTATATATTATTTATATATAT
>NW_017259370.1:2410472-2447428 GCF_001594045.1 Atta colombica
TTTCGTTATACAATACTATAACACATTGCGAAACGAAGGGACGTTAAGTACGTATCATTTTGTAATTTACAACAGTTTGTTATACCTAAAACCGTTCCTACGTATGCGCATGTGTCGTGTATAAAATCTATTAAATATACAGGGGGAGAGAGCCGCACTGCAAACAATGTTATCAAACATATGGAATACAGACAATAATAATGGATCTATATACGCACGTTTAAAAGAAACACTTTGCGGAGTCTTATTAAAATATAAAATAAGCGATATGTATACAGATATACCAATTATTCTTAAAAAAACAATTACGTATCTAAATGTGTGTCACTTTTCTCTTTTCGTCGTTTCTCTTCTTTCTCAAAGATATTAAGAATTTTGACACATCAAGCTGATACGTCGTCGAACGGATTACAAAATGAAAAACATACTTTGAAGTAAGCTTCGACGTGGTTCGCTTTAAACGGCATGTATAAAACTCATCCGAGAAATTCACTAAAAGACTTACTAATGGAACACAAAGAGAACCATTCTGATCCGCTATATAATATCCTTATAATACGTTTCAAGCAACGTGTACATAGACACATTTTAAGGCTAATTATATGTTCTAAATTTATTCAATATTCATATACAATCAGAGAGGTTTCTCTTTATCATGCTTTGGTTCGAAGACATAATGGAAAATGGGACATAATGGGCACACGCGAAGAGAGAGAGACGTATATACTTCTGGGCACTTCAAATGTCCGAATGTTTGCTCGATTGTTTTTATTTAATCGCATAGAAAGTGTACTTCTCTTTTATTTTATTCTAATTGCACATAAGCATCTGCGACACATTATATACTGTCACTGTCGAAGGAATTTAAAAGCATAATCTCTTTTTCTCGGAATATTAATATTAACACCATTTATGAAAAAAGAAGTGGATAAAATGTGGATAAAAAATGTAGAAATTTTGATATTTATATGCCAATAAAGATTTCTAAGAAGAAATAAAGACAAAGAATCAAGATGCTATTAATAATACAAATGTTTTTGATAACCGGATGATTGTCAGCACGCAATCGAGTTTGAGATTCGTATTGCTTAAGTGCTTTCTTTAAGTGCATTAATACAAGGAATTGAGAATTACTTAAAAATTTATGCAGATATTTGTCAAATCGCACATGTGTCGGGCTCTTTCATATAATTTCATATAAAGTTTTACGGTGCACACACGTGAAAATAATATTTAAAATTACCGTGACACACAGCAGGGGCAGTAAAGTTATTAGTGCGCATGACATTTTGAAATATACAGCGGATTTTTACATCGGCGAAGAATATGCTGAAGATGTATAGAAAGAAGGAATACAAGTAAGGAGTAAAAGTAAGAGAAAATAGTTGCAAGCTCAACTGCTTCTTGAAATTGGTCCGATGTAAAGTGCATTGTTACGTGCACAATGATGCATTGCTAATACATACATAATAGCTACTAATAATACTTAATAAATTAAAAACATTAGGAATATCGTTGCACAAGGAAAAACATAAGCCAAACGTAAAAACTGGCACATTATTAGCCATTACGGATATATATCCGCCATTAATTCGTTATCTCTCTGATTCGATACATGCTATTTGGTCGGAAACATTTCTCTATGTCGCATATCGCTCTGGACTAGAATTGCGATGTAGCTAATGATGGACTGAAACAAGTGCTTTGAATCATTATGAAAGTTTCGAATTATTTCGAATATTATTTAAAATAAAAGTTTTTGAAAGACTAATGAAGATAACTTTAAAAGTCTCCTTAATTTTAAAAATCTTGAAATATTTGCGTTTATTAAAAGTTTTTTTTGTAATAAATATATATGACATGTATATAAAATATGTGTTTATTTTTAAATTAAGAAAATAATTAAAATTATTTTTTGTATAAATCATGTTAATGTTAACTTAAACAGTAATTCACAGTTATAATGTACTTTGTTTAAATATTGAAATATAAAATTAATTTTTATCTATTAAATCACTTTTTAGGAATTCGTTTTAAAGATTTCTTAAGATTGGTTCTTCAAGATAGTAAAGATTTAAAACTTATAATTTTCAATAATATTCGAATTCATTCGAAATTTTATGTTACCTAAATTGTTTGAAAATTTGCAGGAAAGAGAAGTGAATGCCCATCGATATATTTACGTGAATACATAATAATACATTGCTGGACACAATGACAGAACACCATGAAAAAATTAGGACACGAGTTTATATTAAATGTATGACAATAAAAAAGTTCAAATATTTTAACAAATATTTGTAATCAATTTTTAACTGAAAGAGAAACAATAGGACTTTAATTACAAGACACTTTCTTGAAAAATGTTCTAAATGAAAATAGAATTGTAATATTTTTTCTTGATTATAATTATTATGAATAAAATATTATGAAATTATTATGAATAAATCTTTAAGTAAGTTACTTAGTTATCTTATAAGTAATACTTGTCAATATCTTGTCGCCCTTGTGGAATCGTAAACTCTTAATTCACTAACGTTATTGACTTACAAAGGCATTTATGAAAATTTACTAAAGTGTCTAATCGTTTTATCCAGCAGTGTAGATTGCAGATATACAATAAAATCTGTATCTTCGATTTTTCACAAATCTTTCTTCCTTTGAAAGCAGAAAGACGAAGATCCAGTGGCACAATAAGGCATACTACTGTTACAATATTTATCCGTAGGACATTTCGATATATTGCCTTTAATGACGATAACATGAATTATACAACTATTGGAGAGTGTAAACTATTAATAGCAACTATTAATAGTAATAACATAAATTAATTACTGGCTCGATCATCATATATACACATGCAAACATATTCACGCTCATACATAAATGACAACACGCAACATAGATAAATCTCATGATAGATACATACAGCAATGCGAATTGGACAGATTCTAACTTCAATACTTCACACTTAATTTAGCGAATGTAATCTAACACAAGTAAGTACTCATGCGTATTGAATTACTCAGTATGCGAATTAGCTCTTTTTTTGTTTTTTCTTTTTTTTTCTTTTGTGATACATGTAGAGTTTCTCGTATCCAACAGTCGAGTCACTTTTGTTAATCCATTAAAATTTCTGTCTCACTTATATACAGAGATACGTTGGTTGAATCATTTAAAATAAATTCAGTTTGATGCCTCGCGAATTCGATAATGATTATGATATTCTTTTATTTTTCTTGTAAGAGATTACAAGAAAGGAATGAAATACTCAGTCGAAAATAATATCACAGCCTGGAGATTCAGTGGAAGACTAAAGATATTATATTTCAAACAAGCTGTTTTTCAATTATTAACGTTCTAAAGTGTGAATTATTTTCAGATTGTGATTGAGATATCCATTGAATCAATTTAACTATTTATTTAAAGAATTCTACGAGATTTGATTAAGCTGTTAATAATAAAAGAATAAGTCGTGCACAAGAAAAAAAAGAAAAAAAATTAAGGCCATGCAAGGTGTCAGTGTCGTAAGTGAAGAATAATTGATAAAACTCCTAAATAATTGATTAACAATTCCTATGCTATCCTCACTTTGTTTTACTTTCATACTAGTCTCCCTTTTCTCCCTCACACGATTGTGATATTATTTAAAAAGCCCTGCCGCTTCGTCGCGAGATTCAGTCATATAAATACACGGTTTACCATAATAAAAAGTATCTTTTCTTTTTTCAACCGATATAATTGTCAGAAGAGAGCGTGACAAAACACGGTCATAAAAAGTGACTAGCATTCGCACTTGTCCATACCATAATTGAATCAATTTTCGACTGGACTTTTATCACCATGATAGATGTATATCGTCATATACATAACGTGTCTTGTACACATGTAATAAAAATAAGTTGATGGATTCTCGTAATCAATCCTCAAGTTACCATTATTTATCAGCAAGACACACTTGAATTTAACGTTGGCTTAAATATGCGGTTATCTTTTTACGCTAAAATTCACCTAATCTGATACATGCAAGTACAAAGTAATTAGAAAATGTTATGCTTCTTTCTTTTTATTTAACATTTGTATGCAAGTTGCTACATAACTTTTCTTTTAAATTACTTTGTATATGTACGTGCAATGTACACATTTATTTTGCATCATTATATCCGCATATTGAAGTCAATTTTAAGGCTCCTTTAGATCTGCACTTTCTATGCATCTTTGAGAGTATTCTATATCCGAAATAGAATGCATTTATATACGACTCTGGCGTTTATCAATTTTTATTAATAAAGAAATATATACAATTCTTTTCAAAATTTACTTTTATTAAAAAATAATTACTTTTTTAAAAAATCTGCTATGTGTGTAATATACTAATTTAATCGTAAATAATTATGTAGAATAACATTATAAATTAAAAAATTATTTTCACTATGTGCGTATAATGCATATTTGTGTATGTATATGTGCATATTTATTCGCGAAATACATATTTACTACTTGTCGCGAATCATAGACAAAATCTTGATTGTCTGATTTGATATTTTATCAAGATATTACATTGTTAAATGGATGTATCAAAGAATATTGTACAATTCTGTTTGCTTTCATTAAAAATGGCAATGTTACTTTCATTATCTTCTCCAAGAGTGATATGCATATATATAGGTATTTCATAGAAACCTTGCAAAAGATTTATGTCAATATTCAAATACTAATGGTTCATTTCTTTTGTAATCTATTTTTTTTGCCAGAGAGTAATGTTAGAAGAGCATTCGATTTCGAATATTTTAGACTTCTATGTCTTATAAATGTAGCCGCTCTGTTTAAAAATGGATAATGCACGAATTATGTATGTGAGCATATAGATTGAGTACACTAAGATAAATGAGTCATTCCGGGGATAAGTTAAATACTATAATAATGCTTGTATGTCCTAGACCTCAAAATGTTATATTGCGGTCTTTCACTGGGCAATAATAAATAAAAATATTTATTTCGCAAACAATCGAGCGTAACAGAATGCACTAATACTCTCTTTTTGATCTAATACAATCTTAGAGAATAGTCATTAATTCCGTTGCTACATTAAACACGCGCATATAATCGAGCAGCCTACAGCTTTGTTCAATGTGTGTCATAGGTATAAACTTGGTAACTATTATCGACGAATCTTAATCGGTATACGTCTAGGTGAACAGTCATACGAAATAGTTGATTTCGAAATGATACCCGAAACATGCGGGATGAGATTCAGAAGTAGGTGGTACAAGTTCTTTTGTGCTTGTTATATATTATATGCTGTACGAAAGTGTCGCGTCCTTTAGTACAGCAATATGGCGACGTGGCTCTGCCCAGAAACAGTTCATCGAATGTCAGAGATGTTGGTTTTGCTGCCAAAAATTTTGACTAATTGTTCTTCGTAATCATCGATATTACGTTTCATAAGTTCCATACATGGGCCAAGTAAACGTTCGAAAGCTTCAACGTCCAAAACTGTAAGCGTAAGGACAGTTTCAGTAAATACGAAATAAAAACGAAATAATCATTTTAGACAAGCAAATTGTTATTTGTATCCATTAAAATATGGCATCCTACATATAAAACATTTCAGAATCAATTTAATATACAGAGAGAGAGAGAGAGAGAGAGAGAGAGAGAGAGAGAGAGAGAAGATATCACGACTATTTCCCTCCCATCATTTAATAAGCCGAAGCTGCGACGAATATCGATATTCGCAATTATTCGGCACAATGTTATTGATTATCTATCAATTCAGGAAACGTGGGCAGTAATGAAATAAACTTACATGCCAGTTTGATGTCTCCCACAGCGTAGGCCGAAGCGGCGCGTGGTTTATGCGTCACGAGTGCCAGCTCGCCTAAATAACCGCCAGCCGGAACACGATTAATCTGTAGGATATTAAAGATCCCGAGTTAAGTAAGAAGAAAATTTTCTTGGCGCTCGACGTAATCGAATCGTTTTGCGGGAAATCGGATTAGCGTATAATATAAATGTACCTCAATTTCACGATCGTGTTCGCCGAGTCTAGTGATTCTGACTACGCCATCCTCGACGAAATACATTCCATCTGCGGTGTCACCCTGCCTGATTATTTGCTCGCCATCGGAATAATGTTTCGGTACAAGGGCATCCGCTAAATTCATTCGCTCGTAAGGCTGGAAGAATTTAATACGATGCAAATCTCGTAGGAGTTGATATTTTAAAAATTATTTCTTGTTTTTATTTAAATATTTTTTTTTAACTAGAAGAGGTGTTTTTGATAAAGAAGATATACAATGTATATTTTATCTCAAAATAAAAACACGAGAACTACTTAAGATTTAAAAAAAAAAAACACACATTCGAAACTTTTAAAAGTAATTATATAAATAGTTATATAAAACTTACCTCCAGAGACTTTAACATCGGCACTTTATTAATAAGATTCTCATACATTTTACGCTTTTTGTACGCGGATTTAAGGAGAATACGTCGAAAAGTTTGCCTATCCATAGCCCAGAGTGTGCCAGACGTAATAGCTTTGACAGTGGCTGCTCTAGGCATATTGTACAGAAGAGCCAATTCTCCGAAAGCACCACGATTATCATAAGTGTGAATATGATTATCTATTGCTGTGGCGGGATCTTTGACGTACACCTCGAACTTTCCTCTGAAACACGACACGTCACGAAATGCGACAAATAGAGACAATCGGAAATAGAACATAAAAGATTATAAGACAGTTATATATATTTCTGTTTTGTCTGAATAATTTTAAATTCCAATAAAATGAACAATCAAAAAATAATTAGATTACTAAGCATTATTGTTTGAATATTTTCAGCTCTGAATAAAAGCACTGATCGACTGTGCATCCCCTCTTGGTTCACTGGATCTTCCCGCTGAAGGGAGAAGCCTATCGATACGTTAACTGTAATATATAAAGAAAAAGTATTACCTCTCGATCACATAAAAGTTGTCACCATCGTCGCCCTGCCGGATAATAAATTCTTCCGGTTGAACGATTTTTTCGAACATTGCGTCCAGTACGTCCGCCATTTGTTCCTGCAAAAATAATTTTATTATACACGTTTAAATACGTTTTAGCGCAATATTATCGTCCGGGATTTAAAATATCGGCTTTAATATTGTAGTACGCAAGCAGGGGGAGTAACGTTAATATTGCGGTGATAATCGATGTACGTGCTTCTACGTACATAAATACATTTATATAAAGGTCTTTCATCATTATACATATTTCCTCCTAACGTAGTTGATTCTTGGCCAACACAAAATCAATTTTTATTACGTGAAAATTTTTAGATCTCTCCTGTTTTCGTTGATTCTCAATTTGCGACGTTGAATAAATTGATGTGTGTAACTGTTTACTGAATAAAAATTAAAGATTATAAAACAAATTGAGAAATGAATATATTTATAAAAAAATATTAAATATATTTAAAAACACATTAAATAAATATATTGAAAAATAAAAATATTAAATACATATATATATTAAAAATAAATAGAATACATTAAAAAGGATAACTATAACGTTTAACATTATCTATTGGTCAAGTGATGACCAGTAATTTATATTTAAATGCGTCGCTAATGAAAGAACAATTATCTCAATTATGCGAATCGATTTGCTGGCAAAACCGATTGCTTTTAATGAGAGATTATTCGTGATTTTCTTGGTATTTCGCCCAACTGGTGCAAATGTATCAAGTTGCTGTTATATCAATCCTATTTGCGATCATGTTGAACGCACTATGTTTAACTTACCTCGTCTAGAGAGCGAAACAGGAGTATGTTCTTAACACTTTCACCGAGCCTTTGTCGCTGCTCGTCGCTCTTTGGATGGACCATCTGAAATCAATGAGCCGTATGAAGACAAAATGAAGTTTGAATAAAATGTAGCTATAGACAAAATTTCTAAATTCTTTATTAAGGTGCCTATATAATTGTGACATCATCACTTCGTTGTCTCTAGAGAAAATTTCTTTCTTTGATGAATAATTAGAAAACGATTTGATGTAATCTGAATAAATGAAAACTATATGAAATATATAGCGTTTCGTTCATTCTCGTTTATGTATAGAAGCGATATTATTATTTAATAAATGATAAATAAACGATAAATGCTATGTATTGCGTTTAATTACTATATTGATATATTTACTATATTTAATAATTTTGGCTGCTTATTCTTAAATTAACTTCTACAAATTATACAATAAGGTTCCGAAATTCTCTGTAAAAGTTACAACAAGCAAATTCAATAGTTTAGATTTTAGAACTTGAGATATTGCCCTTTATGTTGGACGGTGAACTTTGACCTCTCCCACGCTCGCTATTATTTTAGAGATAGAATGCATGATCGTTTTTCAGATTTTAAAGATTATCAAGCTGTACGATTTTACATAGAACTCTTAGCAAATTTATTAATAATAAAAACGTCACAGGTCACATAAAAGTTACGCAACGAAGCCTTGTTATTTTTTAATATAATAATAGCGTAAAGTTCAGGATATTTAACGTCTATATGGTACCTTTAATGTCTAGAAGCGTTTACGAAGTGCATAATTACTATAATACTATACATTTTCTACACAGGGAAACAGCCCTGGAGTTAAAAAGTTCCATTCTTCAAGAGAACCCTCACCGAAGCTGCTGTTAATGTTATTCGTTTAAACCTTAATTCTTTTGCTCGTAAAAAGCGCGCTTCTGCTATTAAAATTATTCGCCTTTAAAACTTCTCACTCTCGTCTGTACGTTGGCTAGCGATTTGCGTCGTTATTGCGACCAGCAATATTCCTCGTTTGCAGCAAGTGCATACGTGATAATCGGTCTATCCATAAGAGCGGCTGGTTCTTTTGTTTCGTTATCGTCACCAATTGTTGCACACAGAAACGATCAATTTCGCAGGGAACCTACTCATTCCCATTACCGACGTGTCCCATCTGCCGCACCATTGTGCAGCCGGGCCGCGTGTATCGTATATGATTAAAACTTTACCGAGGGTCAACCGTTTGTCGACGTTTGCCATTTGCAAAACTGTTATTTCATCGCATGTTTGGCACGTTATCCTTTCTATCGCGCATGGTGTTCTGTTTCTCATCGCGCGCGCAATATATTTTAACAATAGAGCTTTCGATGCCACAATTTAAAATCGATTTTTCTATCTTCGCAACTCTTCAGTATTTTCATGCATTTTTTCAATTGCCTAAAGTTAAAAATTCTATTTTTTAACTGAAGAATTTAGCTGAGTGTGGATTTTTTTTTCTATTCGGAGTCCTAAAGTTTGATTCGCGTAAAGCTCTTCTTCATAACGCGAATATTATAAGCGCAAGGAAAAATCGACTCCAAATTGACCGAGAAATTCACCGTTAAAGAAGAACGAGTAAATCTGATGTACCTTTTATCGGTTAAGAAGCTTCACATACATCGAAGTTGTCTAGTCTCGGCCTTTCTAAAAATCGCGAGTGTCCCAGTTTTCTCTGCTATTGTTCTAGTTGTCGTGACATACAGAGAGAAAATATGATCGGTCGACTTGGCCTATAGGGGGAGGGAGGGAGAAGGAGAGAGAGAGAGAGAGAGAGAGAGAGAGAGAGAGAGAGAGAGCCGATTTTCCTCTTCGTATAACCAGCTACCACGGAGTGACGATAATCGGATTCACCGGGGCTATCTTTGTGAAAATTCTCTCTCTCTCTCTCTCTCTCTCTCTCTCTCTCTCTCTCTCTCTCTCTCTCTCTCTCTCGTCGAGAACCCAACCCCTCGCAAAACCCCTTACTACCCTACAAATATGTACATACACATACATCGTACACGCTCCTTTCTCCCTCATTCACGCGCGTATATACGATACGTACACATGACGATGCTGCATACATACGTGTAAATCACGTCCATGCCAGGTTATCGAACACGAGGCCTGACGTCACAAAGGTACATCGTCAACCTCGCATCGCCGAGCAAAGTAACTCTTCGTTCGCGTTTCGTCATTCGCGCGGCCGCGCGCGCGAGAGAGAAAGAGAGAGAGAGAGAGAGAGAGAGAGAGAGAGAGAGACTGTGCATCAGCTATGCTTTAATAGACTGTGATATATATTATGTACCTCGTGTATATATACACACATATACACGTGTGGCGTATAACGACATTTCGTAACGAGGAGAGAGAGAGAGAGAGAGAGAGAGAGAGAGGAGCTCTATTTTCTGCTACTACCGAAAAAAAAACCTAAACCTTCGTATCGAAGACGGAACGTTCGTCATCGCCACTTCTTGTCGAAGCGAAATACCGGCGATAACGAATACGTGCGAATGCATTATAGTGCGAATGTGTTATATAAACCCGTTCTCTACTTGCGTGGTTACTTTGCGTCACGTCTTCGGGTCGACCGATTTTAGATTTTCGTAGCCCACTCCAAGAAAATAAGTAATTAACGAGATGCGTAAGAGCGCGCTTTCGATTTAGCATCACGCCAAAAGTGGGAGACCCGACACCCGACAGGACGATTTCAATATTTTAATCTAATTCTAAGCGAAAATATTGACTTTATTAAAAAGTTTATTCTTTCATATCACGTTTCAGTATATTCGCGCGGAATTTCTTACGTCAACATGATTTTTCCTTCGGCTGAACATGTATTTTTGTGGTCTCGGCGATTACTTACGCAGCTACAATTGCCGCATCGGTTTTCGCCAATTCGACGGACGTGACAAGCATAAAAAATGTATACTTCCAAAGCCTTCGTTGCTGGGAAAAAATATTAGCTATTGCAACATCTGATACAAAGTCTAAAAGCGACGACAACGTGATGTGACGCATATCGAGAAGAGAAACGGCCAAATGACATTTTGGGACGAACAAATCTGCCGTCGTTTGAGCAACTATCAAGCCAATAAAACATCATTACGCGTACTATTGACGTGATTGCATTAACAGAATTTATCGTGGCATCGATACGTAATTTGTTCAATCAATTGACACTTCTTCAATCTTTTTCTTTTTCTTTTCTTTTTTTTTTTTTTTTGGAAAAATATGAACGCGGACTTCGCAAATGATGCATTATTCGTGCGGTCTTGTTATCGGGAACATGCGTAATAATTCGTGGAATAGTAATAGTAACACACGTGATATATATATGTGTATTGTATATACCTTGAAGCCGTCATCCTCTTCGTCTTCCTCGGGATTGTAAGTCTCCGCGAAAACGCTCTTCCTTCTGGAAGCAAATCGACTGACTGGTGGCTCTAAAATACAAAAGAGACATTTCGATTAAACAAAGACAAAATTACTATTAAACTAAGAAAAGACAAAATATACGGAGAGCAATTAAATTGATTAAATTGATTGTTGATTAATTAAAATGTAAAATAAGGTATAATTGAAGGAGAGAATGGCGCAGTTATCCTTATTAACGATAATAGAAAAAGAAAAAAATTGACAATATCGTTCGATACGAAATAATTTTTAGTTTGATCAACTGCGACAGTTTGAATCTATAAATATACAATTATGAATTATCGCGATAATAAAATGAAAGCCCATGCTTTATTATAGATAACAATTTTATGCATGTTTACTATGTTAAGTTTAACATTTACGTAATTGGACGATTGTATTTTCGAGAGAACAGTCTTCAAGAATTCGATGTGGATTGCAAGAGCCGTCGTGTAAAAAATGATCTGTCGTTCAATTATGTAAATGCGAAACGCTGGCTCGTTTAGCTACAGCAGTTAGCTACAGCAAAATCCGGTCTCCGCGATAATAAACGAAGAAGGAATATAGACAGTAATTTTCGGAGTTTTAACATTAGCATTTTGAATGGTTTCACAGAGAGAAATATCATATCCTTTTACAGCTTTATGCGACAGAAGTTTTTGCTGAAGTTTCATTTTCGATCTTTTTGCAATTTGTGATAGAGACTCGTTGAAACTTTTTTTTCCTTTAATGATATACTGTCGACGTCTTCTTGAAGTATTGACCTTTCGTCTTGAAATACTCCGCATAAATCGAATATGGATATTAAACGCAAATTCGTACTATCTTTCTTCCAGAGACACGAATTTCCTTATACGATGAAAATTCTGTTCCGTCGGTTTACCTCGTCCCAATTACAAATATATTTTCCCGCTGTGCAACACGTGAAAGTTCTTCATGAAAATTGTCCATCTTGAAAGTTCAAAGATTAATAACAACTTACTCCTAAAACTTTTTTTAAAAACTAATGGTGTCTTTTTTCTTTTTTCTTCCGCAATGAAAGATATCATGAGAGAAAAACACATGGAAAAAAAAAAGATTTGTTAAAACAACTGAAAACCGATTCTACAGTCATAATATACTAACAGCCAGTTTTCTATGTTAAAGCAACAAAGTTAGTTATATAGTTGAATGAAATTAGGTAATCATATTTGTTATAAAACAACTTTCTAAAATTAATCTAATATATAGATCAAAATTTTTTGACGAAACATGCTAGCTAAGGCAACACATATTTTTGCTACTATGAAGAAAATATTAGCAATTTTTATTGTTATATTAGCAACTTTTATTGTAGAAAAGGATTAGCTAAATTAATCATATTAATAATTACAGACTTTTCGTGTAAACCATCGAATCTTTTTAATTATAAATGTTAGACTCGCGCAGCAAGCTTTGCTGAATCACCCAATCCTTTCTCAAATTTTTCTCCGTGCAGTGCAACTTTACACAATTAAACGCGATTAAAAAAACCTATTATTTTTTCAAGCGGGACAAATTTATACATTTCTATTATTCCTTTCAAATGTAACAAAGTTTTCATAGTGTCGCGAAATCTGTTATACACTGAAAAAAAATTACTAATAAAAAATAAGTTAATCAAATTAACTCAGCGATTCTTGTATCAAGTAAATATATATGTTTATATTTAATAAATATTTACTTAAAACTATCCAAACAACCAAATTTTAAAAAATTTAATATTTTTTTCAGTGTACATAGTGACTCAAAAGTTTTGTCTTATATCTCGTCATTAATTTAGACAACGGAAACGGTGGTGTTTCGTTTTTTCGCACCTCTGTCATCCACTGGCTCGATGACGGAGATGAGCGACATTTGGTCCGCAGAAGAAAGAAACACGCGGCAGAAACGTGCACGAGGAACACGTTCGTTCTTCTTGACAACACGTTCACGTTCACTTGTCACGAAACAAGAAATATATCGTAGACAATACCTTGTATCTACTATAACAACTAATTCACAGACACGATTTTATCACAATATTACATTAAGGTAAGAAATTTTGACGTGATACGAAATAAACGGGGCGCGATAAATAACTCCAGAACGTACAGCATTCGCGTACAGAGTAATGCAGTCATAAATATTCAGGCGTTCCTCTTCCTTTCTACTCCAAGCATTTTATCCAACGATCGTAAGTAAACTTTACTAAACAGTCAAACTAATCAAAGGGATTGCTCCGTTTTTTATTTCAGCTACGACTTCTGCTGGGAAAAGAATTCCCCGATGCGCGAATATATTTACGAGATTCGTATCCGCGTTGATCCACGCTCGCGTTTCTCCTTCGAAGATGAAAAGATGAAATAAATGACGAGAAGCACAGACGAAGAGGATCTCGTCCGGGATGTGCAATCGCGTCGTACTGACGAGACCGCGGTCGCCGGCTAAGCGTTTGTATAAAGCGCTACACGAACAAATATTGAACTATATCGAAACCACCGCGCATCCGAGAATCTCATCTCGCGACAGTGCCTGATCGGACCCGACTGGACCCGTGTTGATGCAATTGGGTGCCTCAAATCGCGCAGGTCTCGAAAAATATGAATCGAGTCGATCTGAAGCGATGTGTTTGGTGAAACTTCAGCGAAACTTCCAACTAAACGACTGTGAGTGCTCCACTTTGCGTGCGTTTTTCCTCTACAAGATTCTTCGGATGCGCATCTCCGAGATCGAAGCGATACTCCCCTTCCTTGCCTCACGTGACAATAATAACCGAGTCCAGGCTTTCTGGGGGTAGAAGGAAAGGATGGTGGAAAGCGCGGAAACCACACACGTGAGAGAATTTCCGGAGGGGAAGGGGGATCTCGATCGATTATCGCAACTTCAATCCGAGTTAATAAATGTTTGAACAATAATGAAAGGGGAGTCACGAAAGCTCAGAATGAGTCTGAGATAATTTATTAATATGTATTACTCGAAGTGAGATATAAAATCCCAATTAATGCTAAATATTCCTGAAGTACTCGTAAAATGTGACATTCCAAGAATATTTCGGAATATTTCGAAATACTTTCAGATTGTAGTAAAAGCAACAATCAAAAAATCGTTAAATATCCATTCACACTCGTTACATATTCAGAGAATATTCCATATACAATTATAAAATTAATATTCCCAGAAATTCCATGTCCGAAAGTCTCTGAATTAATTTTAATTTTTAAACGAAACTGTACTGTCACAAAAACACATTTCATTTATTTTGACCTTGGAGCCCAATTTTAATGGCTCGCTTTACAGTTAAAATGCTATGACCTTTATATTCTTTCCTATATGATTCCTATTTACGAGTTAATGTAAAAGCAACATTCATTCTAAATTTTTGAAAATAAAATTTTCACTTTCGAACAATGGTTAGTTGCGTCAGTCCAGGAATGAAATTTTCACTCTTAGAGAATAAAGAAAAAATTTCAAGCGAGAGTCAATTTTTAATCTCTGAATAATCTCATTCTCTGAAAAGAGAGACTAAAGGTAAATGTTAAGTTTAATCCGCCCACATCCAATCTTGACGAAATTAAGCTCATTCGATGTGTCTTTACACAAAAAAAATGAATCTAGTAGAAAAAGGCATCGTTCTGTCTCACGAAGCAAAATATTAATCATTAAAATTGACTTTTTAGGAAATTCACTCCTTGAAGGAGTGAAGTGAAATTCATTCTTGTCAGACTGCAACTATCACTTTTCTTGAAGTGAAACTTCACTCCCAAAAATTTAGAACAAATAATCATTAAATATCATTCTATTCATACAACGCTATATATTTCATGAAATCACACTTTTCCCAGAAATTCCATATTCGGAAGTCTCTGAATTAATTAAATGAAATTGTACTATCAGAAATTTTATATATGCTTTCATCTTAGAACCTAATTTTGGAGGATTCACTTCATAAGCAAAATGCAAGAGGATGCGTTCAGAAATTACATCCAGATAACTCTGATATGCACTTTTGTTATAGTATACGTAACACAAATTATAGCGACGTAAACTATAGTCTAGAGTTATCTAGGAATAATTTCTGAACGCATCTCTACGCTTTTTACACTCTTTCCCCTTTTATTTACGAGTTAATGCATTTTCGCTATTACGACCCTCCGTCGGGGATGCGTATTGCTCGCATAAAAGAAGTTCATACAATATTCCGAATATTTCATTAATATTTACACTCCCTGTGAAAGTTCTTTTACTGTTTTAGAATATTCGGCACATCGGGAATACGAATCGAACTTTTCATGAATGATGTGTTAACTGAGGGTATCATGACGAACAGCAAGGGCGATCTTTGCGACCAAATAATTTGCTCACAAAGGAGTCTGAGAGAGTTTATTACGATTCCTGAAACGTAATAATTTTGTATTTTGAAACGAGAAGAAAATTTAAAAAATGAACAAATTAGATGTTGACTAGATTGTCTATCTAGATGTTTAATGAAGTTATAAATATTCCAATATAAATTCAATAATTTTTGTAAGTTTCACCGAATTATGTAGTGATACAAAATCTAATCGTTTGAAACGAAGTGAAAATTACGAAAGCAAATTTATTATATAGGTGTGTCCAATGAAGTGATAAATATTCTAGTAAATTCACTCACTTCTGTAATTTTCACCTCGCTCCAAAAATCGTAATAAGCTCCTTGTATGTGGCAACAAGAAAGACAATTTGTATAAATAATAATTAGGAAAGAGAAAAAAAACGCGTTCAACAGAAAAAGCAGCTTTGTTTGTTTTTGACTGTTGTAAAATTTTTTAATATGACTGATTTATATTTTGATCCAGTGAGTAAGAACGAGACCAATTATATTAAAAAATTTTACAACAATTGCAAAGCTGCTCTTTTCTGCTGAATGCAGCCATTGATAAAGATATACATTGATAAAGAAGAAGAAAAAATATTAGAACATCTATTTTCGTTCTCCCGTAGTGAAGTTGTTCGCCGAGACGTAATAGTTGGGGAGTTTAATAATCCGTGCAATTTTATAAAAAGGATACTTCGTGTGACTCAGGCAGGAATCAAGAATATCTTCTTTTCGCCTGCTCGACAGTGAGAGGGATCCAATAATATCCCAAAAGCATTTATCTTTCTATCGTGAGTCTCTCCGAGAGATTTAAAGAACTTTCTCCTTGATTGGGTAGATTGGTAAGAAAGGATTGAAAATTGAATCAATCTGGGAAAAAGGAAAAAGTATTGTTTTTCGTGAAAGAAAGAATATTATAGAACGAAAAAAAAGAGAGAAGAAAGAAAGATATTTAAGCTTTGAATTTGATATTGAATTAGAAACATGCGAATAGAAGCGTTTCAATATCGCATGCATTTCTCAGTGGAACATCCCAGTGTTTATTCAGACATACATTTCGTACTACCATTACGTGCGTGGCTCATTTAGAAACAGATTCCAGTAATATCGTTCAGCACTAATCCCACATAATTGCCCATATTACATCACCAACGTTACTATCCTGAGGAAGAGGAGACTTAGTCAACTAACTCCGGAATTAATTAGCATATCGGTGGTCGAATCTAAATCCATTCAGTGGATGATCGCTAAATAGATCGATCAATGGATGCGTTCAGCAGAAAAAGTTTTACGACTGTTGTAAGATCTTTTAATATAAAACCCATTCTACAATTGTGTAAGGATAATTGTAAGTAGTTATAATTGTAAGAATTGACTAAATACAGTCGAATATTTTTCTAATATTTGACTGTGATTGGTTAATTCTTACAAGTACAACCATTTACTACACTTATGCAATTATAGAATGGGTTTAAATAATTCTTGTTTTTAATTCCTCTTAATTCTTCATTGAATCTAAACGCATGTTTTTTTTCTGTTGAACGCAGCCATTGAGAAAAAGGACAAACAGAGAATACGGCATGGAACAAATGATCGATTGCTCAATTTTATTAAATTATTATTACCGTCTATTACTGGTAAATTACTGATATTATATATGCTGCATTATATCCGGAATCACGACATTTCTTTTCTCCGCCCACCTCTCCGTCTTTTACTCACCCCGGAAAGAAAGTGAGAATCGAAACCGCGACGACGAGTCAATTGACGTTGGTAGAATCGACCCTGCACGCTTAACTTACAACTGATATCGATTGGAACAGCTCTCGACCAGCTCAAACTTGCCTCTACTAACGTCATGATTGACACTAATCACAATCAGTTAACCAAGCTATTCGTCTCTCTATACCTGTACAAACAATATCTGATTTTTTTCTCATAAATTGAAGAGAGAAAATCGCTTAATTTCTGGAATTCGAGAAATTAATGATAGTGAAATCTTTATTATTGAACAAATTTTTCAATAAATGCCCTGCCGATAATTTATTAATTTAATTAAATTAAGAAAAGTTAACGGGACACTGTTGTAAGCAAAACAGAAAAATGTTAAGGAATCAAATATCAATTGATATTATTTTGGAGCATTGACTGTAATATGCAAAACATTCTTCTCATTTTAGATTTTTTAGAAGATATATTTGATCAATTTTTCTCACATAAAGAATTATAAAGATGAAAAGTCTTCTACTTGAAAAATTTAACACAGTCATAGTTTATACAATTCATTTTGGTCATAAAGCTTCAGAATGGATCTTTATGGATTTATCCATCTTGTTAGACCGTCGGTTCCTGTGGACAAGCATTATTGACGGAATCGCCTCTGATCGTGAGATACCGTGAGACGGAAACTGGGATAGAGAGCGTGAAAGAGAAAGAGAGAGAGACAGGAAAGAGAGAAAGACATCTCGTCCTCTCCCAAGACTCACCTTCATCGACAAACTCATCCGGCGTGGTCGGGTAGATCTGATCCGTATTAATAATCTGCGTACGTCGTGCGTCACGTAGCCGCGTAAAGAAGTCTACAGCGTAGTCAATGATGTCGCCGGGCTGCTCCAGCAAGTAGCTGATTGTGAACTCCAGCAGGACGTCGCGCAGGTCGTCCGGCACCGTGATCTTGCCGGCGTTACGTTGGCTCATCTTTCTATTCCCCCGAAGGCGATCGCCGATTTAGCTACCAAGGAAACGTCCTTTCCTTACGTCTCTCTTTCCTTTGCACGTTTTATCCCGCTTCCGAATTTTGGGGCTCGATGGAAGCCTTCGAGTTTCTGCACTTCACGCAGCACAGCCGAATTGTCACGCGCTATAGTTACACGTCACGGATTCTCGCGAAGTCTCTGCTCGCGTGGGCCGAAGCGAGCAGCGATCGGGTACCGGGGACAGAAGCTAGAGCAGGAGCTTAGAGCCGGAGCTGTAACTGGGCTTTAAAGCCGGGGTCGGGGACAGGAGAGGAACGAGGAATGCTCGACGCGTCGTACCGCCGCCCACCTTCGACGCGCTGCTGCTTCGCTGCCGCCACTTCCGCCGCTGCCGCCGCCGCCGCCGCCGATGGCCCGCTCTCTCGTCGCCGTCGCACCGCGCTGCCGGCCGTTCGTGCACCGGCAAATCGTCGCCGCTGCCACCACCGTTGGCAAGCCCCGCTCGCTTCCCGGTGCACCGAGCTGACTATCGACGACGGGGGGCTAGCTGCCTACCGTGACGACGCTGCGCACAGTCGCGCCGAACATACGACGAGAACCTCGACGGCTCGACCAGTCCCTTAAGGACACGAAGAATGAACCGATCGCGGTCGCTAAGATGGCGACTGATAGCACCCGCACCTCATCGCGCCGCGGATCGCATGACGGGATGTGCGAGTACTCATGCCAAGTTCAGATCGAGTCGGATTCGATTATTCTCGTCGAGTTCGATTCGAGATGAAACGAATGAACGCGCGCTTTATCTCGTAAAGTTAGGCATATGTTATCTCTTTATTGTAATTGTTAGAAATCAAAACTATGGATAATATTCGAGTAGTCGATTCTCATATTTAAGACCGTCTTAAGTACAGTCTTAAGGTATCACCAATTAGAGGGCCGTATTAGCAGTCTTAAGACATTCTTAAGACGATCTTAAAATAAGAATGGGCTATGAATACTGGCCTATATTTCTGTTTTAATCACAATCTGTTATTTATTTTTTGATATTTAATATTTGACGTATCATACGATTGTAGATATTAAAAAGCTATGAACAATAAATTTGTATAATGTATTTTAATTATAAATTTAATGATATATTGTGTAATGAAATACATGAAAGTTTCTGTTAAACTAGAATAGAAAGTCTGGTTGCATACAGAAAAGAGCACAAGAGAATGGAAAGTTGTTATGAAGCAAATGTTTATTTTTCAGCCACTTGACCGCGTGAAAAAAAAGATTATGACTGATAGAACATCCGTCGAAGTGCGTGTTACATCAATTTTATTTCTTATAACCGCAGCTGCGTCTACGGCCTCTCGCCCGTTCGAACTTTCGACCCTTAGATCTCACGTAAGGTTTCGTATGAGAATGTGGTACGCCAGGAGCCAGGCCGAAGTGTTTAACACTCTCGCGAGCGTTACGCGGTCCCTGCATCAAGACTGTACGTTTTCCAGTCGGGGCGCGTAATGCCAGCTGATCGAACGTGATGATCTCGCCTCCATTTTTCAAGATGCGTGCTCGAGCCTTCTCAGTAACACGTAAAGCGCATACCTGCAAAAATCAATTGCCATGTAATACAAATTTAACGATTTTATCCCAGTATTCATAGCCAGTTCTTATTTCAAGACAGCCCTAAGTAATGTCTTAGGCTAATATTACATTCATGAGTTTTTTGTTATGCAAGCTTTTCAAGCGTTAGTTACAGGACAAAGAGGTTCTCTGATCTCTCTATCCTGCAGCCAATTACACGCTTGAAAAATTTATTGTACGACAAATGTGATATCAAGTTTAAAGTGCCAATACTGTTCTGTGACCAGTATTCATAGTGGGTTCTTATATTTAAGATCATTTTAAATAATCTCAAAATGTCATAAACCAATTATAGAGCCATATCAAGCTAATATTATATTTGTCATATAACAAATTTTTTAAGCTGTTTATTAGCTAGGATAAAGAGACTCGAGAATTTCTCTATTCTGTAGTCAATTAAAGTACTAAGCATAAAGATGTCCTTAACTAAATCGTGGAATGTAAGTCGTAGTAGGTTACCACATGTTTTGGAGTAATTATGTATGTATACCATATTGATATGTCTATAATTATATCAAACATTGTGTTGACATGCCTACAATTATGTCAAACATCGTGTTGACCTACAACTATGACTCATGTTCCATTTTTATGTTCAGGTGCTAACACACTTGAAAGATTTATCCTATGACATATAAAATATCAGCCTGATTAATATTATTACAAACAATCTTAAATTAAAAACAGATGAATATTGACCTTGGATATCAGTATGTTTATAGTTATTTACCGTCAACTTGGGGACTTCAAAAATCCTAGCATCGTCAGTAATTGTACCGACGATGACGGCAACACAATTCTCCCTGCCAGGTTTCTTCATAAACCTCACGATTCGCGCCAGTGAAATTGGTGGTCGATGAATTTTACTCATGAACAATCGTTTCAATATAATTTTGTTGAACTTTGAATTTGTTCTTCTCGCCAAGAACCGATACAGCTAGAACAAAGTTCGTTAATTATCTATTCGAATAAACTTCAGAGGCTTTCTTACAATAAGCCATTAGTAATAAATCCAAAGTCAAAAGCTAGAAATTCACAATCAAATGCGAAAAGATCGACTGGTTTCAATTTCTAGCTTCTGATTTCTTTTAGAAACTTCACAGGAATACAACAATTATTAAAAACTTATATAAATTAATTGCATAAAATATGTATAAAATAAGTATATCACCAAACTTCTATAAAATTTTGTTCCCAAAAAGTTTCGCAATTAAAAGATTTCAAATTATAATTACAAAATTTATCTAATGTATCAACTATAATAATCGCTCTTTTATGTTACAAAATTACAAAATTTATCTAATGTATCAACTATAATAATCGCTCTTTTATTTATATTGCAAATAAGCGAGATAGGATAGTTGATAAATATTTCTCTAGCGAACTTTCAAATTGAATCAGACCTACAAAAGATTTGACACAGAGTGCAGTTCGCAATCATGAAAACTGATTGATAAATCGCCAGTATACTATTATTAATAACGATATCAGTCATTTGTATTACACTGAATTAAAACATTAAAATTTGCTTTATATAAAGTATCTAAATATATAAGCACAATATAATTAAATTTAATAAATTTTAAATAATACATTTATTCTGCTAAATAATGTGACATCATTATTTTATTTAAAATATCGATATGCATTTGTACTTTGCCAATTTTATATATAGCAGCTTTACTATGCACTCTCGTGCAATAAAGGTGATTAAATTCGTTATAAATCTCTTTCAATTCATTCAATTGACGAGTATAAATTAAGAAAGATATACGATAATAGGAAGCATCACATGTAATCATATTTGAAAACTAACCTCAATAAGAAACCATCATGAGAGGCAATCGTGCATTATTTCTTACAAAATTTTAATAAAACGGAATAATGTTTCTGAGTAAAAGTTTAAGGTATATACTTCGCTTCAAAAGAACTTACTCAATAAATAATATGAAAGACAAACCATTTACCTTGACGAGGAGTCGTAAATATACATCTTGCGACTTGGGTTCCGTTCGTCGCACCTTCCGATCATGCTTATGATTAATATCGATACCCTGCGAAAAGAAATACTCGTCATTAATTGAATCTAAACAATTTAATGTCCTGTAATCACGATCATTTATCGCGATTAATAAGTAGCGGCATAAAATCGCCCGATTTTTCAATCGAATCGGACACTATCACACCATCTTACCATTTTGATAAACCGGAAAAGAGAAACTACGCGAATGAGTCGTGCGACCGAAGACAGCGGAAACGACAGAGGACGCACATTGGCGATGATACAGTCGGTAACAACGAAAGTAGTTTAGTAGTTTCATCAATACATAGATGTCGTCTTCAACAAGCCGATTTGAATTCTTTGTATTTGCTTGTATATATATGAACCCGCTAAATGTGGCGGGCGAGCAGCTGATCGCGTCATTGTTACGATCGTTAGTATTTTGAACCTACGAATTAAAATTTTTAGTATTTATTCGAAGACTCAGCGGTATGGCGAGTTTATTAGATCTATGCGAGCAGTACTTCGGCGCCCGTAACTTTTACGAAGTATTAAAAATATCAAAGACTGCAAACGATAAGCAAGGTGATATTAAAGCGTTCTAACCTCTCCACGAATTTCAATTCTTGAATTTTTTTTTATAGTAATAACATTCGTTATATTTGTGTTATCAGTTAAAAAGGCTTATCACAAGCTATCATTACTTGTACATCCGGATAGGGTCGAAGAGAATATTAAGGCGGAAGCGACGGAGAAGTTTAAGGTTCTCGGTAGAATACATTCCATTCTCAGTGATAGTGAAAAACGCAAGATTTACGATGAATCCGGCCAGTACGATGAAGAAAGCGAGGAAGTCGTAATGTGCAATTGGGCAGATTATTGGCGGTCCTTATTTAAAGAAATTACTGTTGAAGATATCAATAATTATGAGAAAAATTACAAGGGATCAGAGACAGAAATTAAGGATCTCAAAAGAGCATACATAGACAGTAAGATTTTTATACTATATACAGATAATCTCAGAAATACATCAATTTTTGTCTCATTTATTAATCATTTGAAAAATAATTTTTTTAACATAAATAAAAATTAATGTTTCTATAAAGAAAAAAATTTAGTTCAATCTTTAGAGAGGAATCTATTTTAAGTTCTAGTTTTTTTGAATAAAACTTATTATTATTTATTGTATTCCTTGCCTCAAAATATGAGACTTTTAGAATCACTACAGTGATTCTCATCCTTAGAAAGGTTAAAATTAATTAAGATTAAATATAGAACAAAGGATATTCTTTATATTGCAATATCAATATCAATATTGTAATATTAATTAATTAACATAAAGTTTGTTTATACTTATTTATATTTTTTCTAGGTAAAGGAGATATGGATTATATTCTGGAAGCTGTTCCATTCACAAATTGTGATGAAGAACCCAGACTTCATACCATAATTCAAGATCTAATAGAGAGGGGTGAAGTTCCAGAATACACAACTTTTACCAATGAAAATAAAAAGAAGAAGCAGCGCAGGAGAAGAAAGGTAAGATATTTAGAAATATAATGTTTCTGATTTTACCATAAAAAATATGTTAAGAAGGCTACAAAAAATTTGACATTGCAATAGACACACAAAAGATTAGTTAGAATTAACAAGGAAACTCATGGAAGTGTCTCTGATTTTAATAAACTATGAATATGTTTTATGGATAAAAATAAATTTAAAAATATATATTTTTTTATAAAGATCTAATTAGACTTTTAGAAAATGCAATACTTTTTTGAAAAAAATCGGTTTCAAAAGCGAATATCATTAAAACTGTAAGATAGAAAGAAATATTTGAAATAAAAAATTACTATAAAGTATTTTTCAAGTTATTCAACTTTTATTCAAAATATTTTTTTTTATCTCTTACAGTTCTTTTAATATTCGCTTCGACAGAAAAAAATCAATTTTTTTCAAAGGGATATTGTATTTCTCAAATATGTATCCCTTAGTTTTATTCTAGAAAATAACATATTCAAAACTCATCAAAATTGGAGGAAGGAAGAAAAGGCACTTCTAAGATTTTCTTATAAATAAATGTTAATATGTCTGTATACAATTCAATTAATACTTATTCCACTAAAAAAAAATGTATTTTCATAATTTTGCAAACATATCAGAAACACTAGAATTCTTCGACGAGTTTTAACTGATTTTCACAAATTTTAGTGATTTATTGAAATCAGTGAATTTAGTTTGTTCTATTATCAAATATCTATAGTTTATTTTCTTAATATTACTACAGTTTAAACATTTTCATTAAACATTTTCATTTTCAATAATTTCTCGTATATTCGAGGATATAATATCGTATATAATAATGGCTATTATTAATTGATTTTGCATTTCTATTGTATTTCCATTTAATTTCAGAATTATCTAAAAATTAAAAAAAAATCAATTTTTAAAACAATTCAATTAATATAAGGAAACATTATTTCATCATCCGTTGCGATTTTTGCTGCGCCCGTGTACTTGTGTATCGATCTGCAACCGTGATCGACCTCGTAGCGCGAATTTTAAATCACGTTAGCACATTCATGCTAAATGTCACTTCAACAGTCTTTTAACGCCCCGCAACTCTATTTTCAAGCTTCTCTATTTTTACCGATCGACTGTACAGCTTGACGGGTGGAAGGTAGTAGGAGAAATAGAAGCACTACTAGGAGGGGAAGGTCTAGTAAATAAGTAACCTACGAATGTGAGAACTGCTTCAGTCCGCGTTACAATTAGTTCGACCGTTTATCGTTAATCGTAAAGTTCGAACGAATAATTCCTCTCGCGACGATTGTCACATTTCGTTCTGTCTGATTGTCAAAATGAATATAATAAAGAGCTGTTTTTTCTATGACGATTATTATCATTAATCGAAGCGAATTGTATTATTTTGCTTGTAATCCCTTTATATGGCAATCAAAAAAATGGATCGTACTGTAACTTTAGTGTTATTTGCCTTGCTAACCGCATTTGTCGGCGATGTCGCGGCATCGTGCAGAAAAGTGGAGAATGAGGATATGGTGGAATATGTCTGTGAAGATGGCCATCCCATTGATTTGACTACCGTACCTGAAACAATTGAGAAATTGCGAATCTTTAGAATGCCACTTTACAGAATAACTGCCGATACGTTCTCGAAATTTGGCGGGAACCTTTGGGTACTGAGTTGCTCGCATTGCGAAATTATGGATATCGATGCAGACGCCTTTCGACGTCTTGTCAATCTTCAGCAACTCAGCTTAGACAATAACCGTTTAACTACCATCAGATCATCGTGGTTCGAAGGACTGGACTCTTTGACATATCTCGATCTCAACTACAATAACATAGATGACATTGAAGACGATGTCTACATGAATCTACCCAGTCTCGTAGACTTAAGGATTTCGGGAAATCGACTGCAATGCCTGAATCTCGACGAGATGTTATACTTGAAGGAACTGAAGCGCATTTTTCTCAGCGAGAATTCCAACTTCGCCTGTCCGCATGCTGTCAGCAAGTTCCTCGAGAATCAGGGCATTGCTTTTGAACAGGATCCCGAATGGAGAAGACTCACTAGTGACATAATCAACGTTCATGTTCCATCGATCCATGTAGAGGAAGGCGAAGAAATCGACAGCGCAGAAATCGTGCCAGCGCATCGTGAAAGGTTACACCCCAGTAGGAGACCATCTCCAGAAGAATCAGAAGAATCTTATAAAACGAGAGATAAGACGTTTTATCCAAACCATTCGGAGACATACCGTTCACGCCACAGAAGACCACCAACCACGACTATACGAACTACGCCGAAGCAACAAGAGGAATTGCCTTTACCGCGAGTGGAATCGAGATTTCCGGACACAAGACCCTCGCATATATCATCAGAATCATCGTCGCATCAGGTAATGTCTTACCCGACGCCGGAAACGCCTCCAGCACCGCCCGCCGAAGATATCAAGATGCCAAGAACTGACGGACCGTCGCGAACGGAACACACCTTAATATATCAGTCAACACATGAAACGACGCCCTATTGGTCATATTCAACGCCGGAAAGTACCACGCCGCGAGTACCACTCGTAACATTATCGGAGGACATCAGGATAGTAGGAACTGATAGACCACCGCAAACGGAAGGCATGTTAACATCCCCGTACATTCCACCGCATGAAACGATGTCTTATTCATTGTATCCTACAACGGAGAGATCGCAAGTATTTGTTATGGGATCTTCAGAGGATAAAGCGATAGAAGAAACCGGCAGATCATCGCAAGTTGGAAACATTATAACGTATCCTCTACATGTTACAACATCCGATGGTCTGGAAAGTATGCCACATGGATCCATTCAAATGACGTCCGATTTTTCGGACATAGTTTCGGACATAGATGGCTCGGTTGAGCATCCGGTCTATCCGATGGAACACGAACAAGCTCCTACTGAAGGGAGCGACAGAGTGACATCAACGAAAACACCGTATTACGGACACGACCCACGTAAAATGATAGTCGAAGAACCATCATCCGAGACCGACGACGACATTTTTATCTCCACGGCTCGACCCATTGAATACGATCGATCGCGAACTACGACGGCATCTGAGCATTATGTCAGACCTTCGCCACCGGAATTGATAAATTTACCTTCGACGGACGAGCTGTACCAAGCTCCGTATGAACCGACGGTCACCATACATCCACCGTTGCAAAATTATCAGAATAGTAACGGAGAACTTCCAAGCGTTCGTCCTATAGATACGACGCAAGAGCCACTTCCCAAATGTGAGAATTCTTCGGCACCGAAGATTCAATCAGCTGCTGCACTAGTGATGTTCGTCACTGTTCTTAGGCACGCCGTCGTGGGAAGATTTTAGCGCGCCTTCCTGATCGTCCAGATGAGCGAGATAGATCGCACAGATAATTTATAATTAGACTACGGAAAAAATCGAATTTACATCTCGCCTAAAGAACGTATTCACTGTGTTGTGTCCTGGACTTTTGAGCGCGCATTTATGTATTTAACGTTGTAACTTTTCCTCATAGCATTTCCCTAAAGACGCTTCATAGGATTATTAACCAGATGCAGATAATTAGCAAGAGAGTGATCAAGACGGATGAAACTTTCTTCGGAATTGAAAATTTTTCTCCAGAAATGACAAAACCAGCTAAACCTGATGTGTAGGTATCGATATTGGAAAATGTAAAAAAATGAGAGAAAAATAATTCTAACATTTAATTCATTTTATTGTCAATTCTAGGTAATTTTTTTCTTAGTAACTTTTATCATGCAACTTTTAAAGCTTCCTTAAATATAAGGCCTTAAATATAAATATAAGGAGTATGAATACATAACATAAAATTATAACATAAAATTTTTAATGAATCGTCATTCTGAAAAGTAAAATAATCTCATTTTGAAAGATTGAAAATTAAGCCAATTTTTTGACTAGATTATTTCAGTTTTCACTCTTTGGATTCCACAAAGAATTTAGAGAGTATTACACATAAAATTTTTCACTTTTTACTCTCTAAGAAAAAAGTTACATGATCGCTACCCAGACAATTCATTTAAATGCAAAAGTCCTTTTCTATATTTTATCATGCTTTCGTATTCTGCAGAAGGAAATGCAAGTTTTGAATCTGTAACTTTCCCAATTGGCACAAATTTGTTAAATACTGTTTGAATATTCGAGAGAAAATCGAAAAGTTGTTGAAGTTTACTAGTTACTAATACTAAACTTAGCCGACTTAGCGAATCTTTGATCTCACGTGACTTTTCTCTCCTGATTCCCGGAATCGCTTGTGGCATGGTAGCATATGTTATAACGTCATGAAACGCTTGCCAAATAGAAAAGCCAATTGAGCGGAGTGTATGCGTGTCCGAGAAACGATTTTAATTGTAGTAACGAGTTTAATTAAGTGGAGACTCGGTCGTCGCGTGATAATGAAATAATTATCAAGTGTCATCGTCCAATTGCGCGGTCAAGCATTATGTAATGAACCTTGCAACGATTCATTCGGCGTTGCCCCTCACAAACGCGTTAAATACACGTTCAAAGGCATCACTGTTAGGAGTCAAGTTCGCACGACAGCTTCATTCTTCGTGCAACAGGTGCATCTTCGTCGCGGTCGTGCCAGACGGAGGACAGAACGAGAGAGAACAAGAGAGAAAGCGACTTCTCTCGCACATTAAATGGCCTTGGATAAAGCGCTAATAAAGCGTCCCGTTATAACGAAGAGCGGGCGTTATCTTCATAAGATGATCTTCATCGTTGAATAGATGCGTAGCATTTTCGCGTACATGTTTATCAAGAGCTTCTCCATGATCCGCGAATGAACTTGAAGCTAGCGCAGTCAATTCCATGAGATTCCATACCGATGACACGATCGTATTAAATATGACTTCGCGCCATCCCTGCTTCGATGGTTGTCAATTATTTAATGCGATTTCCTTGAGCCAAGGAATGGCGCGATATTCCGATCAATATAGACCCCGGATCATGCTACAAGGTTGCAGAAAATAGTTTCCACCTTCGACTTGGACAGATACTTGTACGTGTTGATGGCCTCATAGATACTTGGCACAGCCGAGGGAAATTTGTCTCAAAATATTGTTTTTGCGCAAAGCAATGTTTTCCTCATCCGCATGCTTGAGAAGTAATTCTGTCAACTCGACAGAATATTAATTATTGCTTGGGATTAACGATTATTATTTGAAATTCAATTTGAGAAGCGACGCCCATAAAGTTGAAATATATAATTTTACCTATATGCGCATCTTATTTTGATAGAAAAAGGTGATCTCACTGAAAGAAATATTTTGTACGATAAGTGACTTACTTATTGTGTATGATATGTGTTAGAATAATCAACTTTTTATTAGAGCAACCAAACTTTTAAATTAAAAGATAAAAAAGTTTTTACAAGTCACACATCATACCAAACATTTCTTTCAATGAGAATTCAGTGTTGCTCGACGAATAATGGCTCGTTACAATACTATTCATAAAGTAACGTAATGCGGGGTTTACAATAAGAATCGTAGACCGTGGGGTTTTAAGGAAATTAGCCAGTCACAGAATACGAGGAGAATAATCAACTGTAATTGATCAATGTCCTACGACTTAAAACCCTACGATCTTTTATTGTAGATTCCTATTGTAGATTCCGTACAAGATCTCTTTCATTTTTAACCGCTGACGAATCCGCGACTCGGTACAGTCAGAATCTTGCGAGGCGTTGTGTAATGCACCAGCATTAGGTAGCCAGTTAGACGTACTTGCCAGAAATTATAAATAACGGAATTTCTTCAGCAACGAATTATGGAGTAGGTCACCCGCGATATAAAGCGTCATCGACGCTTATGTATCTCGGAGGTAACTTGGCGCTGCCCAAAAGGGAATCTAATCGCGAAAATTTTGAAAAGTGCGGACATCGTAAACTGGATTCGCGATGCCATGTTCTCTAAGAGTGCTTTTGGGGAGACGCTATTTATGTCATTCTATCCTTGTTTTACGTCTAATAAACAAGATAGAATGATATAAATAGCTTGAATAGCGTTTCCCCGAACGCATCCTAGGATTCATAGTATCACGGTTTGAGTATGCTCAATGTCATAGACCGTGGTACATACTGCGTCTTCGCTTAACGATTCAAACATCGTGCTTATAAGTGACGCATATCCCGCCGCTCCGACCATCGATAAAATCGATGACCCCCTTGAAATTAAACTGCGTCGTTCCTTAGAAGAAAAAAAGAGAACCCCGCTTCACGCCGCTCTGAATGCGAAATCGCGTGCGTCTAATGCTCTCGAGGATGAGCAGCGCATGGCGCGTTTCGGAAATAGAAATATGTAACGCATAGAGTCCCTCGCTCTTGTTACGAGTGGGCTGTAATTAATCTTGTTAACAGGGAACGCGCTTGTGCGTCTCATGAGTAGCCGCTATCTGCTTTAAAAAATCTATTCCCTTCCGCGGCGAGTCTGGATTGAATTATCAATTTAGACTAAATGCACTGATTAAGTCGCTCTCTAGTCGGACAGTAAACAGTCATTGACTTTTCATGTTAATTGAACTGATCGACTTCTCTGATTGCAGTGGGCCAAGGAAGCGGCGGAAGCCGAACGTCTGGAGAAGATGTTGAAGATCGAGAACGAGGAAAACGCAGCCGCAAACGATCTCGCGCTAGTGATACAGAATCGTAATAAAACTCGCGCCAATCAGGCGGAAAATTTCTTTGATTCCCTGATTGACAAATACGCGAAAAAGACCGAAAAATCGAATAAAAGCAAAGCTTCACCCTCAAAGAAAATTAAGAAGAAGACGTAAAAATAATCGACTGCATTGGAACTGCTGCGTCCACTCCATGTCCTTGAAAGTTTCAATCTCTTGTTAACATTAAATTATAAAACACGAACTCGTTGTAGATTTCCATAATGGATGGTTGTGTTTAATTTTTATATAAGTTCAAAACATTCATCAAATCAAATGAACTAACTTTTATGGTTTATATAAATGTCAATTAATCGCGCGTAACATAAATCGCTGTATCTAATTAAATATTTGACAAATGTGCACAACGGTGTAAAAAATGTCGTATACTTTATATAAAAACAAATATCATACTCGAATTTTATGATATAATAATATTCTCGAAACCAAGATCCCTGTAATTATTTTCCGTCTATGAAACAGAAATAAAAAAGCTTTTTAATATCTCCTTTTATAGTTAAAAGTCTATTTTAGCCATAGACTAGAAATCGAAGATAAATTGCGAGGTAAGTATACTTCAGTATGTTTAGCAGTATAGCAGTGTAGATCCGCTGAATTAAATATGGGAACACTGTCATAATTTAATTGAGTGATGATTCTGAAAGTTGGTTTAGCTACACTTGCGAACAACTTTTTTCTCACTACGTATTATAATATTAGCTACTTCTATAATGCTAGTTATTGTTTCTAGCCACTTATTTTTTCTACTTATATGTAAATAATAAATACAAACTTATATGTAAATAGTAAATACAAACTTATATGTAAATAATAAATACAAATAAATAATAAATACAAATGATTTGTTTCTATTTACAAAAGAAAATGTTACCGCTGATTTAAAAAATAATTTGATGAATAATAGAAATATGTATTAAAATATCTTACGTAACTTTTGAAGATGTTAATTCTTTCTGAGAGAGAAGAGAGAGTTGATTTTACAGAAAATGTTACACAAAAAGTTTTCCGATATCTCCGAAATGTCTTAGTAGAAAAGAAGATATATTAAAAGATATTTTTTGTTGTTAAAATTTTTTTCATATTGAAAACTTCTAAATTGAAAGCTTCTAAATTCATTTCTTATATGAATGAACGTGCAAAACCTTCAACCTTGACAATCTTAAATTTTAGGAAGGCATTTTCTTATTAATAGAATATGTTGGATCAAAGCTTTTGATAGTCTAGACGATTATTCACTGCACTATATGCTGGCACTATGCCCATGTTTGCAATCTCAGGAACAGTGCTTACAAACAACGCATTTCGTCTTCCGGATGAAATTTCCGGATATCGATGACTTTTTAAAATTAACTTTATAGGCTATATTTCAAAAATGCATTCATGTCATTTTCGTAATTGCGGCAGTTTATATGTATATTTCACACAAATGATGTTTAATAATTTTGATAATTTCGAGTATGAAATACTGTGAAAATACATTACATAATTTTTAATTTTATCTAGAAATTATATGAGAATTATATGTAACAATATTTATATAATACATATATTTTTTAAAAATAAAATTATGTATTATATATTTCATTTAATATTCATTTTTATACTTTATGTATATATATCTTTTTGTATGTATTACATATATATTTTTAAAAATAAAATACACAGATTGTAATATTCTACTATATCGATATTGTTAAGAAAAAGATCAGGTAAGTTGCTATGATTTCCAAAAGATTGCGCTAGAAGTATTTTCTCGTCTCGATATTTTCGATCTAACTTATTGCTATACGACAAAATAAAAATTCGAAAGTTAAAATTAAAATTCTTAAAATTGCTATGATTTCCAAAAGATTGCGCTAGAAGTATTTTCTCGTCTCGATATTTTCGATCTAACTTATTACTATACGACAAAATAAAAATTCGAAAGTTAAAATTAAAATTCTTAAAATTAATTACCTTCTTAGAATAATTTTGATATAATATTCATCACGCATAATAAATAAATATAAACAATGTTTAATTAGATTATTAAACATTTCACAATTTGCTTCAGAATTAGGAAGTTTTAGATATTCTGTGTGATACGTAATTATCCTAATTATTATACTGATATTCAAAATAGTTAAGTTACAACCTTATAAAATTTAAACAATTGTGCTGAATGCACAAAGATCTATTAAAAAGAAGTAGAAACTTTTTTATAATACTTCAAAAGAAGTAGAAATGTATTTGAATAAAGTGTAACCAGATTTTTTTCAGTGCAATATAATTAATCATATTACTTTTCGTGGATCTGATGCACGTCATATTTAATACATAGAATATATTAAGTGTTACTATAATAGATATTAGAAAAATGCATCGTCAGTTTTCACACTGTGTGCAAATTCTTCGGTGATTAGGTGGCACCATCATTAGTGCCACCGTCATCGATAAGCACAGGCAATGTGTCAGTCACACCGTTGGTCACACAGCTCGTGAAAGATGGGACAAGGAAAGAGACAGAGAAAAGGAAACATGCAAAAGAAAAAGGGAGAGAAAAAGGGACAGACTCCTGCCGAGCATCTATTCTCTCGCTTGCTGCGTGTCCCTCATATTTCGTGTGGCTCGAGCTGGTGATCATAGTGACCACGGTGTTATAGTGCTCTCAAATCGGTGTTGGTAGAGATGGTATGTACACTAAGCAAGTGGCCGCCTCCTATGGTCAGTCTCGTGTTACGTCTGGCCTGGTCGGAGCGACAACACGGTGTACATCGGGTGACACAATTTCCAGTCAATACTCCTCCTTGTGTAGGATTTTATGCGATGGGTAAATACATTGCCATAGCATTATGACAATTTTTGCCATTTATTTTTGATCCTACATCGACTAAAAAATTATATCTTTCCAAACGTTTATTCGTCGCGATAAATTTGCATTGAGTCTCTAAATTTGATCGAATTATATATTCATTTCAAAATCGGGAAAGTAACTAGCTTTTTAAAATCTTATTAGGGTGATATTTTTTTGCAATAAATTCCGTATGTAAACGTATAAAATCTTTATTAAATTATTAACATAAGAAAATTAAATTATTTATCAATATAATAATACAAAGCTACATAAAATTCTACCTGATAATGAAAAGAGTCAATATTTATTTAAGTGACCATTTATATTATCGATATGATAATTGAAAATATTGCATAAATGAAAAATTCTAATTGTAAAATTTCTTATTAAGAAATAACTTTGCGAGTCAATAAAAAATATATACGTAGAATTATATGTTTATATGTATAAGTCGTATTTTATTCATCTTCTATTGCTCAATTTTTAATAAAAATTTATTATCACATTTATGTCTGTTGAAATAGGAACAATAAATTGCACTTATCTATTGCACTAATCAAACGTTTGCAGAGATAATTACTTTTCTACGGGTTGTTATAATTTTTGACACATTTTGAGAAAGTAAAAGCATCTATGTGAAATCTACTGGACTACTCGGCAAACGAGCCACCCGTTGTGCAAGATTGGCGCACACTTTGACGGAATCACGTACGGGCAATTATGGATATGTGGTGCAAACATAGGTAGCAAAGTGTAAACCATTATTATTTTTAGCCAGACATGTAATAGGAGACTGGATCGGAGTTTACCAAAGAATGGTAATACAATAGCCGGCAAAGTAACCGGGCTCGTATTTTTTCGCCCCATTAAGCAGCAATTATATCGCGACCTGTTGGCGATTGTGGCAGAACGTTCTCGCAGTTGTACACAACGGCAAAGCTCATGCTCGTGCTTCATCGAACAAAACCGATGAATCGTGTTGTGTAAGAGGATCAGCGGTTTGCCGTATTATGAAACAATCTGATTAGAGAAGCATCGAGGTTCAAGCTCTTGGGTTGCCACGAAATATTTTATTATATGTTTATGGATCAATAAATTCGCTGTCGATAGGACGGGCGAGATATGAATGTGGAAATCTAGGACGACACTCTGACATTTCGCGAAACTCTTTCGACCTCGCGTATATTTGCACTTTACACTCAATCATTGGCTCGTTTGCGCTTTGAAAAAGTACGTGTATTTCGCAACGATCTGTGGTCGATTGAAGATTGCGAATATGTATGAGCGTAAAACGTTGACACATTGGCTACATTTAAGGATGTAAATGTAGCACTGCAGAAAGATCGACTCGTAAATCATCGTCTCGCATTTGTGCGTTGAACAGAATCCCCTTTTCACACGTCGTTTAAACTACAGAAATGGGAAATACATAATCGCAGTCGTGACATTTAAGGCAGCATAAAATCTGCAACATATTTCCGCTTCTCGCAGGAACGTCTACGATCTACTATCGGATAGCATTATTGAATACGTCGACAAAATATATCTCGTTAACAATAAGTGTACAGAGAAAGTAGAAGAAACGGTGAAGAATGGTGAGCTACGGAATATTGGCTGCATTAGGTAGAAAAAGCAATTTTGCAATTGTTGTAAGATTCTTTAATGTAATTCATTCTTGCTCTTAGTTTCTTTATAAATCTAGATGTATAATACTTGTAATTTCTACAAGCCTCTAAATTTTAATCCATCTAAATTTTAAGCCTTAAGTCATAAGAAATTAACTAATTATAATCGAATTATTATTCTTCTTACATACAACTGTGATTGGTCAATTTCTTACGACTTAAGATTTAAGTAATGACTTATTATCCATAAATCAACAAATTAAAGAATCTTATAACAGTTGCAAAGCTATTTTTTATGATTGAACGCGGTCATTGGCTGCAGAGAAAGTAGCTTTGCAACTGTTGTAAAATTTTTCAATAAGATTGCTCTTAGTTCTTTATTATAAACTATAAATACATAAATACATAAACTAAATAATTATATTAAAGAATTTTACAATAATTGCAAAACTGCTTTCCCTATTAAATGCAACCATTTCCTGGTGAAAATTTTTCTCAGAATTTTTCATATAATTTTGTAAAATTTTTTTATAATTTTATAACTTTCTCATATTTTTTATACGAATTGGAATTTTTCAGAAAATCTATATTTTTTCTTAGAATTTGTCATATATGTTAATTATGAAATATCATGAAATTTAAAAAATTTTTTTGTAAATATAATTTCTGATGAAATGTTATAAAAAAATTAAAAAATACTTTTTTAAAATTATGAGATGAGAAATTTCAAAATTCACTTGTATGAAAAATTCTGAGAGAAGATGTAAATTTTCCGAATATTTCTGGGTATTTCTGAAAAATGTTCCAATCGTATAAAAATGAGAAAAATTTTCACCAGGATTGCCTATCTTCTTCTATTCTTTCCTCAAGAATCATTATCATTAATACGTGATATTTATGTGGTAGAGAAAGATCGGATGACATTAGACAGCGGCATTAGATATCGGACAAAATTGTTTAAAATTTTAGATGCATGTGATAATATTTTAAATTTTTCTTATCCGATACCAACCATTGTCCAATAATATCTGACCTTCCTCTACATCCCCATTCGAAGAAACAGAGAAGGGAGAGAAATATCCTAACAAAAATTTACAGATTATTCTTTCTCTAGTAATATTAAGCAACTTTAGCATATTACTAAAGAGGACCCTAAATGTAGGTAACGAAACGCAAATATTTTAATTTGTATTTGCAACGATAACTTGTATCGGCTCTCAAAGACTTTTAATTCATCTTTTATTTATATATTAGAGATTGATCAATTTTGAGATTATTAATATTAAGCAACATTGTAATACTTCAGCAATATTGTACATTACAAGCGTTACAATAATATTCCAAGTTTATGTGCTGTATGAGATTGCCCAAATATCAGGAATTATTTGTACTCTGTCAACATTTCTATTTAATTACCTTTAACTATTGGAACATCCGATCTTCGTCGTGAATCGCATTAAGAGGTGCAGCATATGCATGCTGCAAGATTCACCCCATTGAATCCGAAAAGCAAGCGGAGAAGACGAAGAAGTGGGTGGAGGGCGAGAGGGGGGGGGAGGGGGCGAGGAGGAAAGCTGGCGGTGGGGTTGCGCCGGTGTAATAGAGCGAGAGAAGACACTCTGTTGCACAAGGGACGGTGGAGCAAGGGGGATACTGGTGGTTGTAGCCGAGAGACGGTAGTGGAGAAGGAGAAGAAGGAGGAGGAGGATGGTGTGGAGGAGAACCGAAGGAGGAGGGGGGGGGGGGAGAGCGACATTCCAGAAGGCGGCGGCGGCGGTGGTTCTCGTGGGAAACCAAAGAGAGAGAGAGGAGAAAGATCTCGTCTCGAGGAGAGGTTGCGGGCCTTAAGGCACCGTTCTCATCTCCCCGACGTGTGACAAGATCGTGAAGGCTTCTGCCGAGGTGCGCTGCCACGACGGCAAGTCACCGAATTTATAAATTCGTTTGGAAACAAGTGCGATTTCTCGTACTATTCTCATATTCATCACCAAAGCTAAACGGTGCTCCTCAATTCGCGTGTTCTTAGTGACTTCGAGAGGTCGACGTTCGAAATTAATTAAAATCCACTTTCGCGCACCGCTCCATATATTTCGGGACGAGCTCAAATTTGAATTGTATTAATTAATTTAAAACCACGAATAAACGTAAAATGAAAAATCGAAAGTACAATCGACCTTCATGCGAGTATCAAGTGGAAATATTTTTAATTATATTTTCGCGAGGTAATTTAGATTGGATAATATTTCATTTCTATGTATGCGATAAAAGATTTTTAGTTACTTTTTGGAATAGAAATTAAGTGATAAAAATTAAATAAATATTATTATATTTT
>NW_017259370.1:2447790-2450575 GCF_001594045.1 Atta colombica
TTATTATATTTTATTAAGAATTACTTTTTGAAAATTTTTCATTTTTATTAATGTTTCTCTAAAATATTTTTTAGGTACATTTTCAAGGTTTTTTGAAAGAATATAATTAAAAAATTAAAATAGTTTATTGCAAAAAAATTTTGAAAGTATATTTGATGTGTTAAACATATTTAATAATAAACCAAATAAATAAATTAGACTACATACATTCATGTTGAATCTAAATCAGTTAAAATTAGATTAAGAATATTAAATTACGCTTAAATTAATAATTTACGCTTTACTTATTGCGGGAAATAGATTTCCTTCTTTATTTTTTGAATTTTAAGGATCTTTTGTGTATATCATTATTTTACAATTAGACGACAATAATGTTAGAGATCTCTCTCTTTACAGCGATGACGCAACGAGCTTACACATTTGTCTTTTAGTCTTTTGTTTAGTTTCACGCGAACAATCGCTGCATCATATACCACGGTTATCAGAGCAATACAATAATGCAACTCAGCGTAATCCGATTACCGCGCTGCCAATATCGATAACTCGCGCGGTCGCGATAAAGAAAGCCGCCCCTTGAAGAAACGCTTAGCGAAGGCAAATCGGGTAACAATGATCTCGACTCGTAATCCAATGATGGAAGATTTCTTGCGACGTGACACAACAAAGTATGACAATCAGCTAGTATCGATTTTATCTTATGTTTGCTCGATTGTATTATTTGATCTGTAATATTTTTTATGATTATTCGCAACGCAGTTATCTTGTTTGCTCGATATTACTCGATCAGTAATATTTTTTTGTGATCATCGACACATTACAAAACTTTTCACAATGCGGCGCGATTTAGCATAGGGATATCGGGATGGGAATTTGCCGCGGGCCCTGTGAATCAGCCCTTAGGGTGAATCCACACAAGGTCTCGGGCAACTGCTTCCCAGTCAAGAACGAACAAGTCAAGAGGAGATAATGGCACGTTCACGAGGCGTCGAATCATTATGAACAATCAAATTCTATTTGCGTCGTATCGTTTGCGATAAAAGGTTGTCTTATAATCAGGAGTGCAGAGAAGAATCCTCAGAATCGTGTGGATTCTTTCAGTAAGAATGAATGTATTAATGAAAAGCCTGTATATACACCTACAAATTCTGTTTGATTTTTATAAGATATCATTTTATGACATTCTTCAATCTCAGTCTTCTTCCACCTTTTTAATATTGGTGATATTGGCGGATCCAGAAATTTGTCAAGAGGAACATTGGCGCGTCGCAAGCGGAATTTTTTTTCAATTAAATATGAAAAAATGAAATATTAAATTATTATTTAAATTATTATATTAAGTATTATTTAAAGTCTAATTCATAAAATTCATTATATTTAAAATATTATATTAATACAAAAGAAGAAAAATAATGTATTAGAATTTATAGTTTTTTATATCTAGGAATTTCTTAAATTAAAAAATATTTTTAGAAAATTTTATCAAAATAGTGATTAAAAATTTAAAAATATTAAAAATATAACACTTCGCTATAAATATTTTAAAAAGGAGATTCCAAGGGAGATCATAGGTGAGAGACCGGTATTCATATTAATCGATCCTTATATTTGAGATTGTTTTAAGATGTCATAAGACAATCAGAAGGCCGTATTAGCATTTTAAGACATTACTTAAGACATTACTTAAGTCTTAAAATAAGAACCGATTATGAATCGGCTACAATTTCTTTTCACCGTGAATCCACCAGTGAAGTGATAATCTCTCGATTTCACCAAGAAATTTTGTTAATGTAAAATAACATAAAATATTGTCGAATAAAATATTGTCTAATCATCATCCTACTGACATCAGAGTGCAGACTTCGGATATGACGTCGCATCAGTTTTCTCCACTTAACTGCGAGAAATTTCGAGAAATATTTCCGTATCTGTATCTGTTTTCTACTGATGAATGAAAATGAGTGAGAGAGCTATTCGCGAACGCGTATGCGTTTTCAATTTCTGCTAACAATATTCTTATCTCGTCGCGATCACTTAACACACGATAGGTATGACAAGTTCTCGCTCGTATACGATGTCAATAAAGCGCCTCATTATTATTAACTAGTGTCATAAGAGTCAGTTGATTGCACGCGGCAATTACAGCAGTGATAATCGTACATGACATTATCATCGACAAGCAAGTACCTCAATCGCGAGAATACCATAATCGACACACGGAAATTCAACACCATTCGCAATTAACATCGAATCGCGATGTGCGCCTCTATCTCGAACAATTTTACCCTGGAAGGAATACGGCGATATCGATATATCGCCACGGCTGTGAATATCCGTGGTGTTTGCGCGAACATCACTTATCCCGAAATCGAAAGGATCGAGTCTTCGATCGAGACGCTAAGTGATGACGTACAGAGGAACACCCTGTATAAGACAGGAGGAGGAGGGGAAGAGAAAGAGGAGAGCAGCCAGGCATGCCGGTCGCGAGATGAGAAGAAAAAGGAGGGAAGAAGGTGGAGAGTTAATTGAATCCGAGCAGCGTATAAGTAGAATGGCCTATTCCTCCTTTGGTTCTCGCTCCTCTTATTCTTCTTTCTTCCCGCGCGCTTCTCCTCCCTCGCCACCGTCTCGGCCCTCCCCCACGACACCCCGTACCTCGCGCCGTCCTTCGCAGCTCCTTGTACCCTCTTCGGTCAGGGTATACCAAAGAGGATCGGTGGAAGGACACCAGAGAGAGAGAGAGAGAGAGAGAGAGAGAGAGAGAGAGAGAGAGAGAGAGAGAGAGAGA
>NW_017259370.1:2450675-2453408 GCF_001594045.1 Atta colombica
AAGAGGGAAGCATTCCTTTGTCTCTGCGCACACGGATCTAGATCATATATAGCATATAATGCGCAGAGGCAAGTATACGGACGCGTGATATGCGTGCGTGCAGCCGCACACTCGAGCCGCATCGACGAGGCACACATGAATGCACGTGAAACACGGATGGACGGTGCACGTGCGCTTTCAAAGGGTCCTGCCGCGATATTCCCTCCGGCCATCCCAAGGAGGTTCTTGTCTCGGACGATATACTCGGTATGAGTTACGTCCGCGTTAATTCGATTTGCCTCGCGCACGTTATATCCACGGGTACAATTATCATTTGAGAAGTTGAAGAGCCGAGAGAGGCTCTTCTCTTCTCTCTCGCGGTTCGATACGATATGGATCTTCGACGATACGGAACCTCCAGCGTGGCGCGGAGGGAAAAGAGAATCCGGCCACTTAAAGAATCATATAGCCAAGTATAGTCGCGAGTCCTTAAATAATGTCCTAAGGCCTTAAGGTGCATTTGGAGAGACGCTATTAGTGTCATTCTATCTTCATCGTTTAACAGATAAAATAAAACAAGGATAGAATGACACAAATAATGCTAACAGCGTCTCCTCGAATGCACCTTTTGGCGCAAAATTCGATATGTATACTTTAGTGAAAATAAAAATCGAAATTGTAAAATGTAAATTGGATATAAAAAGAGAGTAAACGAAATTTGGGATATGATAATTAAAACAACGAAACATAAAAAGAGGCGTTTATGCTTTTTTTTTATTTTCCCTTTACATTCGATTTACGCTTTAATTTTGTTCATAAAAACAGATCAAACTGATAGACGGATAAATCTCGAAATTTCGCACCATTGACTTTCGTCGATGATATTACACGTGCCATGCCGCTACGGCTGCTCGTTGGCACCCCTCGCATACGAGCCCGATGTATTTGCGTACCCCGAAATAGCTCTGGGCTTCCCTGAGACGGCGAGAGAGAACGCGGCGCGGAGGAGGACGACGAAGAGGAGAACGGATGGTGTATACCGCAAAACCAGTTCGTTGGTGAGTAAACAAAAAACGAGAAGGGGCCAACGCCGCGGCGCGGCCTCGTTGTCCGTTGCGAAGGGGGAGAGAATCGCTGCTTTATTGCTAATTCGAAGACATTCGCCCGGCAGAAATGAAACTTTATAGTCCGCCCGCAGGCCAGGAGGGACCTCACGTCGCTCGCCCGGACTCACGGACACGAGGATTGACCCACGTGGGCATCGCAGCTACGTTCCTAGTTCGGCATCATCTAAGAAAAAAAGAAAAATCGTTAATGAACCTTTGAGATGTATCATAAGATTGTTTGCGTCAAAATATTACGGATGGGCGTTTGAAACAACAAATACTACCAAAGTTTATGAGCTGGTATAATTAATTTGATACTAAATATTTCTATCGCCACCCGACAGTATCAGTTAACAAAAGATTTTCTAATTTATACATATTTAATGAGAAATGTGAATTTTGTTTTTAGACATTGTGTTGCTATCTCATTAATTTGTTTTATAATTTAAGATACAGAATTATTTATAATTGAATGTACGAACGTACTGCATAAGCTTGATACTCAATACATTAAGGAATCGATGTTGAAGAAACTACGGCGCGATACTGACGAGACGACGAGTCACGGCGGGTGGCTTACGTCGTGAGAATCTTTAGACTTCCCGGAGCGTCGAAGCTCGTTATCTCTCATTACGTCCAATGAGTACATAAGAATGCGTAATGCACGTTGTAATCATCGTTTACGCAAGCATCATCATAAATTGCAATATATTTGGTTGTTAACTTTTAGTCATTTTCGTTACATATATATATGCGGAGATTCGCATATATGGTATACTTGCTATATCAATATCGCTAAGAAAGCAAGTTTTCCTCCACATGAAGCTAGACAGTGACACATGCGATCGTGTGTAAAGATAAAAAGATGGAGCGCACCTTGACGCGACAGCTATGTAAAACGTCGTGATTGTGCATTGCTAATGCAGATAGGTGCCAACGTGAAAAGGAAGAGAAAGAAGAACAGGAGAGGAATGTCCGTCAAGGTAGCGAGAGATGAGCGTCAGGGGCCCGTCCTCCCCCTAATTGACAAATTGGAATCTTATTAGAAGCTCGTGATGCCGGTAGAACTGAGAGACGGGAGGGGTTCACGGGCTGTAGTGTTATACGCCGACGGGCTGCGAGAAAAGGAAGGTGAGAAGAAACAGAGAGTAGGAGAAGGCCCGGGCGGTGAACGCGCTGTGAAAGACGAGGAGAATGAGAGACATAATGCGTGGACGGCACGATACTAACAGGTTGTACGGCCCACGGTGGAACGGAGAGAAGTACCTTATGCTCGGCCTGCCGGCCGGCAGGCGAATGCCACCCAGGAAGCGTTCGCGCGTGCGCGATCTGTGTGGCCTCGGTATAGTCCGACTATGGGGCCCGACCGAGGACGCACGAGGATGGTCGAAGACGCCCGAAGCCGACGTGTGCTGGCCCACCCGGTAGAGCGCGCGCGTGCCGCGTCCTGTGTGGTCTTCTTGAGGCCCCTTACTCTCTTCCCTCTCTTCTCTTCTCGTCTCTACCCCTCACCTACTCCATTCCGCTCGTCCCTTCTGTTCACTACTCTTCTTGATGCTCGCTCCCTGAGACGGCTACGTGCGTGCCACTCTCTCTCTCTCTCTCTCTCTCTCTCTCTCTCTCTCTCTCTCTCTCTCTCTCTCTCTCT
>NW_017259370.1:2453436-2456383 GCF_001594045.1 Atta colombica
TCTATCTATCTATCTATCTATCTATCTATCTATCTATCTATCTATCTATCTATCTATCTATCTATCTATCTATCTATCTATCTATCTCTATCTCTATCTATCTATCTCTCTCTATCTCTCTCTCCCCCTCTCTCTCTCTCTCTCTCTCTCGCTTCTTTTCCGTCTTTTCTCTCTTCGACCATTGCCTTCACCGTCACTCCGTCTTTTAGCTCGGCCCGGGCTGCGAAGATGAGGTGGTTCCGAAGAAGAGAAGAGCGAGAGACGCTAACAGTGGCGCGAGTATTGAGGGACGTGGAGAACACTGCGACAATTAACCACGAAATCTATTATGATCAGTAGATGTATATGTGTTGATTACTCGGCATCTTCTGTAGGAATTATGATAGATATAAACTGGTAGATGTAAACTTGCCAAAAACGTAATTGGTACATTTTATCAAAAATTCAAAAATCAACGATGAAAGACAGAGAAATTTATATAAAACCATAAATAAAATAATAAAAAGATAATAAAAGGAATGTGCAATAGAAAAACGCAATCGGATCTAGCGATCTCACGTTATTTCATCTTCTCTCCGGTTACTTGCCGTGAATTATCGCAAACAGCCGATAACGTCTACGACAAGGCTTCCTGAGATCGCGTCGACACGAGGGCTACTTAGAATTCCATCTACGTCAGTGGTTGAAGAAGCGAGATGAGGTAGTGAGCTCGCTTGACTCGTTCTACCTCTCCTTTCCCGCTTCTCAGTTTCCTTCGCACGGCTTGATTCGACCACGTGCTAACTTACGAGCTACGATCGCCGTGTGTACCCTTCCACGTTTTCTTCTCTCTCCTTTCTTCCGTTCTATCCAGTTTTCTTTCTCTTCCTTCACCTCTTTCTTCGTTCGTCCTCCTATTGCCCCTCATTCTAACGCTGCCTTCATGTCGTTTTTCACTCTTTACGAAAGAGAAAGAGAGAGAGAGAGAGAGAGAGAGAGAGAGAGAGAGAGAGAGAGAGAGAGAGAGAGAGAGCACTCTAGATTATTAATCCACCAGCGAGAGAGGATCCATGACGTTCGCGGAGAAAATTATGGACTGAGAGCATGGTCAAGGTGCTGCTGCGTTAACAAGAGTTAGTACAGAACAGAAGGATAGCGGCTTCGAAGATGCAAGATCGTGTTTCCTTCAAGAGTTAAACTTCGGTATCATCACCGTGATACCGAATGTCAAAACTAATAACAACGACAATTTGCTCCTGACAAATTTCTCCACATGAGAGATCAACCTGTCCCTTCATAATCTTGCCATTCTTGAGGCAAAATGGCCTGTCTCGGCGTTTCTTGATATAAACTGTAAAGTTATAGCGAAGAACATTGTAAAGCTATTACGTAGCTATCAAGTTAGAGTCCCCTATTCGAAAAAAACGTGCGTACAAAAAGCGCTGCGCCGCTTCACGTTATAACGCACTGTGAAGATTCAATTATTGGACAAGCGCTATCATCTACTGGAGGATACAGATTCCCTTCTGAATCGATCGTCGGCGAATGTATGCCAGACAGACAGTTTATGCAAAAACTTGGCGCATGTTTTTCAGTGAAAAAAAAAACGAGGAAGATATGCCTGACATGAATCGAGCTGATGAAAGCGAGGTAATAATTGGCTAGAAACAATAAACGATTTTTATTTGTGAAATGTAAATTATATTTTACATTTACAGGTATATATGAAGACGAAGCAGACATTGGAGGCAAAAGAGACAAAGGGATGGAAAGAGAAGGAAAATGATAGCACGCTGAGCAGAGACGACACGAAAAGATGAGAGAGAAGAAAGGAGAAAGAGAGAGAGAGAGAGAGAGAGAGAGAGAGAGAGAGAGGCAGATAGAAGAGAAGAGAGAGAAAAAGAGAACGCGAGGGAGATCGGCAAGGTTCAAAGAGCCGACAGTGGTTAAAGAGCCTTCTTCCTCTCTCCATCTTGACACGCACAAGTACAAGACGCAACGTTTCGAGCTGACCAGAAGGGAGGGAACCAGTGTTCTCACTTTTTTCTATTGCCTCTCTCCTCTCTCTCTCTCTCTCTCTCTCTCTCTCTCTCTCTCTCTCTTTCTCTTTCATCTCTTCCTCTCTCTACCCTCTGCCTTGCCGTCTTCCATCTTACATCGGCGCAGCAAATTTATTTCACGTTGCTGCCTTTTCTGGACCTTTCACAATATTTGGCCACGCTGCGGCATCCAGTACCGTCGGGCACCAGTCTAGAAGATACGGCTTTGAGCCATCCGTGATGGATGGTTTGCTTTCCAGGCTGCCATGAACTGCTGCCTCTACTCTCTCCCTCATTCCGTTGCTCGGTTTCCTCTTCTATCTAGAGGATGCTAGACGAAGGCGAAACTCAGGGCCGCTATAGTTTTGAGAGACGCTCGCGCATCTGAAATCAAAGTGGCACGCAGTCCTTCTTCCAGGACTGCGAAACACGCGTAAATTGCGCGGATCAAGACTTTCATCGAAGGTCATATAACGTTCTTTTCACGATTTCTTTTATTTTCAAAGAGTCATAAATCCTACGACGATCAAAGTTGTAGACACATCGTCCGACCATTTCACGTATAGCCTATGACGTTCAAAGTTACCGAATGCCGAGATGAAAACGGACTCGCGAACATCGCTGAAAGTATTGTCCAGGAGCGCCAGAGTATTATCCAATGAGCCGTCCCTGGGTCGGCGGACCCTTCCAGCCGCGGGACCGTTCTCCACCGAGTTCGTGCAGGTATATAAATTCTGGTGCTATTATTGGGGTTTGCGCCTTCTCACAAGGCCCTCTGGACCCCGCGGCGGCCCCTTTGAGCTACTCTTTCCGCCTCTCTCGCTCCTGCTTATCGTTGTTGACCCCCCTCAGCATCTCCGTTTATCCTCTTCCTCCTTCTTCTCCTCAACCATCTCTTCTTCCTCCTCCTCCTCCTCCTCCTCCTCCTC
>NW_017259370.1:2456483-2462636 GCF_001594045.1 Atta colombica
TTCTCTCCTTCTCATCGGCTATGCTACACCGCCCCTGTCCTGTTTGTTTTTCCTCGCGTCGTCTTCCGTTTGCTAAACGCACCTTAAATTACGCGGCCGATGATAAATATTTGAGCCGTCCATTACATGAAAGGCCCACTCGGACCGTCGTTCGGTCGGTGTTACCTCCGCTTGCTCGACATTAGGTTCCTCCAGGATATCGTGTTACTTCGAAAAAGAGACAGCTGAGCTCATACATTCACGGCGCATCGTGGACCGCTTGTCTTGCTGACAGAAATTTGCAGGCTAAAGAAAAACTTTCGGTCTGCACTGGCATTTTCCGATTCAACGAATAGTTAATTACTGAATAGCGAGTTAATTACTGAAAGATTAAAATATCTTTGTTTTGATAACTACTATTTTTGTTGTATACATAGAACATCGTATTTAATGGTCTTACATTTATGCATTTTTATTATTGTTCTATGACCAATTCAGAATCAATCCTCTTTTTTTAGTTGACGTCAAGCACTGTTAAATTCATAATGCCAAATTATACTCAAGTCATTTTTAAATATATCTATAGATTGCCATTGCAACTCTTATTTAATTTGACTAAAACAATGGAGTTAAACGATTTAATTCAAGAAAATATATTCACTTTGATCCAAATTTAATTATTTACTAAACGCATATATTTACAGATGATGTTTATCTATGAAACTAACCACAGAAATAGATTGATTTACACCCAAAGATTATAAAAAAAAATAAAAATCAATAAAAATTCAAATTAATTTATTTTGATTCTTAACATCAATAAAGTCAAATTTTGTAATAAAAAATCGTTTTGATTTTTTATGATGTTAAAATAAAGTCATTTTGACTTTCTCGTGACTTGATGTGTTCTTTGAGCATTTTAACCTAGAATGAAAAATAAACAAAATATTATTTAGGTAACTCGAGGGATTGAATTACTAGTGTTCCTTTGATATCTAGCAGTAAAGAAAACCATTGTTCATTATTGCGAGTATGAATTTGATTTGAACGTGAATGAAAATGCGTTTTAAGATACGAGATATGTAATTTATCACAGATATTAAGACGTTCCGTTAAGAATCTGTAATAAATCGTATCTGTAAGAAACTGATAAGAATCATACGCAATCAAGACTTAGATATAATATGGATACGATTCGACACGATAAAACCAATCGATAGCATGCTATTTTCGTTGGTCTCATAACTTAGCCTAGAATCGAATATCACAAGTGAGAAGACTGTCTAACGCGAACAGAAGGAATCTTAATCGTAGCTCCATGCATAGGATCATCGACAATATTCTCTTCTCCTTTATATTTTCTCACGATGCAATGATCTTACATGACACGGCAACGCCGCGCCGTTACTTGCACCTCGATAGCAGAATTTTATTTCCAATCCCCCGCGCGCGCAACTACACATACACGCGTACACAATACACATACCGCAGCTGGCCACGAAAGTCAAAGTGCCTCGTAACAGGATTATGAAATGTTCCGGAGTAGCGTTCCATGGATGTTTACAGCCCGCGAATACTCGTTACCTTTTATTACCAGCAAGTTTCAGCGATTTCTGGCATTGGCTCCGTTAACGAGCGACATTTTATATTTTCATTGGGCCGTAATTCTCCCCCTTTCCGCGTAGGGCGATGCATACGGCTCGTAATTCGGCCATTGTGTTTCCGGTTGCACCGCCGAGAAAAATTTACAAAAAAAAAATCAAGTCCATGTAATGTCAGAAGGTGTGGAAATTTGGTTTTGAAACGCTGGAATAGTTTCCGACAAAAACTTTATGAGTTTATCACAGATATTATCACTCTGGTATTATCACCTTCTTGCTTCTAAGAATATTTTATTAGAACCTTTGCAAGTTTTAACATAGGTGTTCAATATAACACACTTTTTCTATAACATAAAAATTGTTTATATTCTGGAATTTCCTTCAATTCCCTCATATTCAAAAATACAAAAAAATCTTACCATTTTTATTTAAATCATTTTTACCTCTTTTATCTAATGCTGGATAAACAATTTGAAACTAATTTCTATTTCACGGAAGTTTATTCGTAAAATCATCACGTTTTAAATGATCATGACGCGTTTAGATACATCTGTTTAGTTTAGATACATCTGTTAACATGTGTTAACAAATATTTGATTCAAATTTAGTTAGAATTTGTTATTAGATATAATGAGAAAAATAAATATTTTTCTTTTTTTATTTGAAGAATAATTTCACTGATTGAATGTGTCATTACATTAAGCAAAACTTATATCATCAATTTACTTTCTTATTTCATTTTTTTCTGTGAAATCTGACGAGCGAATATGCGCAAAGCATTTATATACGAATAGTGTCAAGAATTAGGAAATATTATTTCACGACGCGCGCGGACGAAGTTTTGCTTTTCAACGCGGTTGTAGTTATAGCCAGAATGCCGCGGGCACGTTTCAGCACGATGTTGTGTAAATGCGAACGGGCTAGTGATCGTCTGTGTATTTGGGAAAGATGTTTATTATCAGTAAACTGAACTCTTTGCCATACCCCCCTTCTCTGCTTGTTCACCCTCTGCGAGGTAGACTTAGACTTTCATATCAGTTGCCGTATAGCCGTGCCCGGTCTCGTATATTTCACTCGCGCTGTATAATACCGATCAACGGTATTTGGCTCACATAATCGGTCCTCCGATGTGCAAATACCAATCGCATTTCTCGCAGACAGATCGAACGGTAACGATGATCAATGATCGTACAACGTTCGCACATCCGTAATCGGTACGATTCGTTTACGGATTTTTCTCACGATATCTCGTGAAAGTGTCAAAGTACTCGAAGAGATAATAAACAGCCAACATCCACACGCGCAGTTATCAATTAACAATAACGTAAAAAAGGAAAATAATTTACTCTGGTGAATGATAGTTAATTGGAACGATAGTTAATTATTATTCATGTCCATCTATATCATATAATTTACGCGTAATATAATAATTGTCGAAAGCCAAGTGTTTAAATGTCAGTCTTCGTGAAAATTTTACAAAATGAGAAGGAATTGCGAACCTATGCCGAACTGAACCACGAGTACTAATACTAGAAAAAGAAAGAATTGAATGAGCGAAGAGAAAGAAACTAAAGAAGAAGAAAAGAGAACGAAGAGTTCTACAGCGCTCCAAGTATCGTCAAGGTCATTCTTGTAAGCCTCCCACGCATCCCGTGTTGCTTTTATCATGGGGGTAGAAAACCATTAGAAATTTTCGCGATGTCCTATATACGTAGTATAATGTTGGAAGATTTTACAAAGTGAAGACCCGAGGGAGTGCGATAGGTAAAGAAAGCGACGCACTCCGATGAAGAGAAGAACGAAGTAACGAGGTAAGACGGCCCGACGGAGAAGAAGTGTAGTCCAATCGGCGATAGACGAGAAACACCGAAGAAAGAAAGATAGTAAAAAAGAAACTGGCGGATGGTGAATAACGAAGAAACAGAGAGAGAGAGAGAGAGAGAGAGAGAGAGAGAGAGAGAGAAGAATAAGATGAGTAGAAGAGAATGAGAGACCGATCGCGTCTAGTCGAAGAAGAAAACTGGAAGATTATCATCTTTCTCTTCCTTTCTCTCGTTCTTTCTTCGTTATCTTTTACCCTTCTTTCTTTCTCATACTTTCTAACTCTTTCTCTTTCTTTTTCTTTCTCCCTCCCGTCACGTGCACCTGTCTTCGTTTACCTGGTAAACGCCCCGCCCCGGCCAATAGAGGTACAGCGGGCCTCGTGACGTCAGTCACGCGTACCAGGAGGCCCTAGGTGGAGGGGCGAGATCATCCACCACTACCTTTGGAGGCCACGAAAGCCTCACGGGGACCAGCCCGACCAGCAGCTAGCAGCAGCCAGCGGCGGTGGTCTCGCTGGCCGTTTGCCGCGGGGTGGGGGCAGGAAGAGGGGTACTCCTGGACCTGGTCAGACCAAAGAAACAACGCAGGAATACCCACCGAAACCCATCCTGCATTTCCCACCACCGGCTCGTCCGGAAAACGTGCGCTAGCTTCCGGACGTCGTTCGTCCGAGTTCAGTCAAGTGAGTCGACTCGCACGTACCTTCTCTTCGACGAAAACGATTGCAGAGGGTTCCACTCCGGAAAGACGGGAGTGTTGGCTTGGCGCGTGTCGACGAGAATTTAAAGGGCCCAGTACCGGTAGAGAGAACGTCGATCAATCGAGGAAATTCGGCTTAGAATAATTCTCTGTGAGACAGCATTTAGGATGCAGAAAGATCCCTTCTCGTAAATTCTCCAATTTGGTATTACGAGTTAATGATATCCCGGTGTGGTGACCGTATGTCACCTCCTTACGGTAATCAAAAGAGAAAAAAAGAGGATCTTTTTTCGATCCTCCTAGAGATAGTAGCCTCGCCATAGTCAATCTTCGCCGATCTGTCGATCGCTCGTGTTCAGATTCTCTCGGTGAATTATCATTTAGTTTTTGATCGGTCGCGCGCGGAGTTTAACAACGCAATACGGGGATCACATCGGTGGTAAGAGTGCGTGCACGGGGGGTGTGTGATGCCCTGGTTATGGTTAAGCGTGAGTGAGGTCAGTGGCAAGAGGCGGAGAAGAAGAATCGGTAGCAGAACGTCAAGCGGATTGTCACCCTCGTCATCGTTGTTGCTGCTGCCGCCGCCGTTGTTACCGCTGTCGTCGTCATCGTCGTTCTCCCAGCCGTTCTGGAGACGACGAGAGCAGTGACCGCGCAAGGTCGACCTCGAGGCAGAGGCACGCGATTATGGTGCACCATTATCACCGTCGCCGCGGCCTCCAGGCGACCCACCACTATGCCATTGGGAGTCGCGTAGGCACTTCGCTCTTTCAGATTCTTCTGTTATTCCTCAGCCTCTGGCTGCCTGTGCTCGATAACAGTGGTTTTGCTTTGGCGTGCGGACCCGGCAGAGGCGCCGGCCGACGGCCGAATCTGAGGAAGCTTACTCCTCTGGTCTTCAAACAGCATGTGCCAAATGTCAGCGAGAACACCTTACCGGCGAGCGGACTCAGTGAGGGACGGATTACTAGATATGACCCCAGGTTCCGAGACCTGGTACCCAATTATAACACGGACATCATCTTTAAGGACGAGGAAGGCTCTGGCGCTGATCGTCTCATGACACAGGTGAACGCGTGCGCTCTTCTTTTCAAAGATGCAAATAAATGAAGGATGAAGTGTTATCTTTTAACAAAAATGAAAAATGTAAAAAATCCTTATTGTTTCATTCAATAATTTACATAAATTATTTTTTCCGATATAAAAAATTATATGAACTTACGATAGTTTTTAGCGAGTTACGTGAGATAAATCTATAGATTGAAATAAATTCACAATGAGATAAATAAAATTAGAGTAAAATCACATAATGATTAAAATTAATGTATCATCTTCATTAATTTGTACCTTTAATTACTTGTTCTCTAATACGATGGATTTAGAAATATCAATCAATTTAGAAGTATTATAAAAAACTGTAAGTGAAATCAAATATGAAGAAGACATATTTTAAACTTCTTTAAACGACAGTAATTTGATTGTAAGACTTTCGTTATTTGTTGTAATGGGAATTTTTGAATTTTGGCGATTTTAACATCAGTGGTGATAAAATGCAGCTCTGCGCTGTTTAAGTTATGATAAAGATGACCGTCCTTGAAGCAGTCCGGCTCATCGGTGAATCATTCTACGAAATGACACCATATTTATGGGGGATATCATGTACGACCAATCAATCGGTCGATCATGGTCGCGTTCGGTCTCATATTAATTGAAGTGACAATTAGACGCGACATTATCATCGAGATTGATAGGTTTCTTGCTTCCTCGTCGATTTATCTGGGTGCAAGATGAAGTATAATCCCCGAAAAAATGCAATCAGAAAGCTTTACATTAAATTTCAGTAACAACGGCGTTTGTGTGGCATTTTCCTAAGAGTTTGCAGTTGTTTTTTTCTAAAAAAATATTTTTTTAAAAAGAATATGATTATTTATACGTTTTATATGTGACTTATCCCTTTAAAAGACACATATACACTTCGATAATTTCGCAAATAATTTGTATAACAATAATTTTATTTAACTTAAATATATTTATTTATATAAATATATAA
>NW_017259370.1:2462736-2491068 GCF_001594045.1 Atta colombica
AAATTGCCATAGTAATTATTAGCGTCATAAATATTAATAATAATTATTAATAATTACATATGAGATACATTCATTCATAAAGGATGAATAATACAAATAGTTTACCTGTACAGACATTTCGATCCCTAATTCGGGTTCTTTTCAACACAGTAAGACAGGAAATGGATAGAAAATTTCGATTCCTCCAACACAGTTTGATAAAGATTTGATAAAATTTTATATCTTAGGCATTACGTAATATAATGTTCAGAATTAAATGTTGTAGAAAATTTTTTTTATATCATAATATTATCTATGTTGATGTGATAATCAAATACATAATATAATTTCCTTAAAAATTAAACGCAACGAAAATGAGAAAAGTTATAAGATAAATCAAAAGTCGAAATTAATATGCAGTCGTTAAGCATTTCAGTGTAAATTCATTAATATATAGTAATTTGCAACATATATCGATCAACTGTCTCTTGGACATGGACGCACGTAGTAATTCGTATTATTACTTTAATGCATGTCACCGTACTTTGGTCCGTATGACAAACTAGCTACTGCACGTCGTTAAAACGTCGGCAGGTGATTCACGCGAAATGCTAGCCGGCATGATAAGCGGCTCGATCATGTTCGATCATGCTCGCTTCATGCGGATAGTTTATGTATGATTCTATTACGTTGCGTGATTCTTCTTCGCTGTCAATTTCGAAGTATCATATTTCTTCGGGGGAGATCAGAATGAGTTTCCTCCATAAGAAATTTACTTATACATAATAATAAATAACTACAAAATAGAATATCAGATTAATGACGATTAGTTAGATGATCTTTGTGAACGATCTTTCTTATGTAAATTTGTCACTTCAAACTTAAAAATCATCCGCGATGCTGTGGGAACTGAATGCGAGAAAAGGACGTCCGATCGCTTGCCCGTCATCACCTTTAAGAAGCGAAGACTATTCGAGGTTTATTTCTCTTCCATGGAGGCTCCATTAGTGCTTTATTCATGCATTTTTTATCGGTGTTTGCCTTCCACTTGGCGCCCCCGCGAAGCGTGAAACGATTCTCCTAACTCCCGCTCCGTTGTATTCCAATTTGTAAGTCGACATCGCCGCGTCACACAAAAGGCAGCCTCGGCGCCGCGGACAGTGGTGCTTAACCGGACAAAACCTGAATTCTTAAAAGTTTATTCAGAAAAATATCCAAATATACTATATTTAGATATAGTATATCTAAATATAGTATATCTTTAGATAAAATCTTAAATTGTTGGCTAATGAGAGAAATCACATAAGAGTAGATAATAGATTTCCCAAATACATAGCGCCTTAAAGCGTTAAAAATGTGTATATAAGCGATTTTGAGCTTTGCAGCCGCTGCTATTTCCAGATCGAAGAAAATGCGACAAAGTCTTTCATGCATTGAAAGACATTTTATTCGCTTGAGCACATTAATATTCTTTAACACGTTGACTGTCATGCTGAATTTGCTGAATTCAAATGTTTTATAATACTAGACCACTTAAGCGGCGTCTACAATGATATTTTAAGGTGTAAATCTTAAGCTTTTAAGCCCTAAACCGTAAAAAATTGATAAATCACAATCGAATGTAAGGAAATCGATGATTGGCCAATTTCTTACGGCTTAAGGCTTAAAGCTTCAGTTTCACACCTTAAAATCCCATTATAGACGCTTTATACAACAATCGTGACATATTCTGCTATCAGTTTAAAACTCAAAAATATACCATTTTTACTTCTGTATATTTATTCTGTGAGCTCTTTCAAAGTACAAATGAATGTGAAAATTGCAATGAAATGCATGTCACTCATATACTTGATGTAGCGATTAATCTGTTAAAGATATTCTTGAAATATTTTTGCTGTGGAATTACTATTTAGTAATTTGTTATCTCTGATTCATATTAAAAGAATATAAAACAAAAAATATTTCTATGAAATGATGACAAGAAGCTCTTTTAAGTCGGAATAATTTTTTGGCTTATTATGAACACAATTTACTCATTAATTCTTGTATTCCATTGTACTATATTCTGTTGTGTATGAATAAAAAAAAAATGATAAAAGATATATACACATGGATATGAATCTAAAAGTTGATATTAATTATCTTTAAAAAAAATTCTTCTGTATTTGATTGAAAATAATTAAAACTATCGTCAGATCATAAAATTTCTCTTGAGATGGATTAACTAAGCAGACAATGTGTCGAATTTGTCAATAAGTCTGAATTCAATAAGTCTGAATCATCATGAAAATGATCGAAGATTTATTTAGGCAAATACATTTCACCTACTGTCATATCAATTAAAAGAAAAAAGCCCATTAAATTTGTTATTCGTTTTGTCGTAAATATTCATTCGTACCTTTTACTGGGTTGTCCTGTGTCCGTCTTTATAGGCACCACTGTGCGCAGCGTCGGACCGGTTGTTGCTCTGTGTAAACTAACAGTCGAGGTGGAAATAGAAAGAGTAGACTTTTCTGGCTTCACATATTTACCCGAATTTTGCAAAGGAGAACCGCCTTTACCGGCACGCCGCTAAAAGAACACAGAACCAGCGTCAAATCTATCACCGTCACAATATTTTCACTCGTTCAAACATTACCACAAGATAACTATTGCTGCCGCCATCACTTATCTTCTTTTTCTGTCAGGTACACGCTGTGCTTTTGAAACACATCACAGGTAACACACTTGTGGTGCTTATCCTGAAAAGTCGACTTTTTGTGCTAATAATCCTTGGCATAAAACGCTGACAATTGGCGTTTTCAAACAGTTAATAAGAATTGACCGAAAATCCGGTCCTTAGATACTTAAAAGTTCGAAAGTCATAAATAAAAAACTGTTAGATATAAGAAATGGATTCAATCGAATGATCTGTTTTTCTGCAAAGGTCCATAAATATTTATTTGGCATGTAACTTTCTTTTGTAAAAATATTTTTTCGCAAAAAAGATCAATAAATTTGTTAGGTGAGAAGTTGATGAATTTTAAACAATCCAAGTGAGAACGATACTCAAATCCAACTTACTCATCAACAATATTTATATCTAATAAGTTTTCGGACCTGTCCGGGCATTGATGTCTCTTAAGTCGAGACGCGATCCGTCAGATCTATATAGCTCGTTAACGTCACATATTTCCCATATATGCATTTCAAAATATGAAAATACGTTTTTCCGCAATGAATGACGTTCTTCCTGTTCTCAGAATGGCAGTCCGACGATGTCAGAAAAGATGGACATTTTTTACTTACTGGTAAATAATGACGATCGTACGTCAAAACGCTTGTAAAGCATAAATGAAATAAGATATTTGCTTTCGCAAAGAGAAGTTATTTGTTACGATGATTAATGGCCACGTATGAGCGGAGATTTTCTTGCTCCTTACATCTAACCCTAGTTAAATTAATTTTTAGCACTTATACAAGCAATGAAATGTGAGATTTATAGCGCGATATTTTAGCACGATAAATTTAAAATGATTTTAGCAGTGACAAGTTATCTGATTGTATCATGTATGATAGTATCATGCTCTAATTAATCTTTGTTGAAAATGTCAAACACGCCGCATTGCAAGAATCATAATCAAGTAATTAATAGAAAAGATAGCGATAAATTTGTCTTCTAATATTAAATATGGCCGCGATATTTTGAGCTTTCGTTTGTGAAAGTTGCAAATAACGTTATTGCGAGTTGAGAATCCGTATATTCCTGAATATAAAGTACACGAATCGATACTTAAAAAGATGATATATTTTGTTCATTCCAAATTATCTGAAATAATGGTAGCGTTCAGCAGAAAAAGGAGCTTTGCAACTGTCTTATAAGATATTTTAATATGATTAGTTTATACATTTGGATCCAATGAGGAATTGAAGGCAAGAAACAATCATATTAAAAAATCTTACAAGAGCAGCAAAACGTTTTTGCTGCGAAATGCAATATTTTAAGCGCGGTGGATCGCGGGAGGAATGAAATTTGTGCTAAACGACGATAAAAAGCCGAGGGTAGCTGAATTCGCGAGTCGGGAAATAACAAATTGCCGGTAACTCCAGTTCATTCCCGTCAGTCCCGTCTGTCCGTCCACTTCGTCCTGCTGCTCGTCCTCGTGATCGCGCGCGGCGACTAGCAGCGGAATAAATAGGGAGAAAAAGCGCGTACCGCGCGCCGGCTCTAAGTGATTGTGGGTAGTTTTATGGCGGCCATAACCGGTGTTTGGTTTAGCGCGTTAAAGCTCCCCCAATTACGGCAAATAAACCTAATAGCCGCATTCTCGTTCCTCATCCCGTCGTCCTTCTCGCTCTCCGTCTGGATTGTTTCTCTATCGCACACGAGACTCCTTCCGATTCTGTCAGATTGACCTTCTTCTCCTTCCTGCCTCTTTTTCTTTCTTCGATCTTTTTCCTTCTAAACCGTTTTACTACATTCATCATGTTTCTTAACGAATACGGCAAAAGATTTATCAATTGAGTGACAAAGTAAAGATAATCATGCGCTAACTTTGATAAGAAATATTGCACTTGTTAAAAATGATTGCCGTTTCACGGAAATTGTGTAAGAAATTAAAGTGTGATAAAGTTGAATGTTAAATCATATCCTTTCGCGATACCCGTATAATCTCTGATTCAGAGTAGTCGCGAATGACTATCACAGTCAGATTCAGACGATCGTAATAAGTAGCGCATATAGAGTATCTCCCGAGCCGTGACTTGCAGTGACTTGCAGCCGGTGTCCAATGACGGTCGATGATCAACCGAGTAATCCGATAAGCGCACGTGGCGGCACGTGATACGAATCGTGAAGCTTGCAGGATCGGATTCGCGAACTGCGCGATCACGACTTACCTCGATCGTTCTCCACGTCGATTCCGTACTGTGAGAGATCTTTCGCACTTTGATACCGCATTCATAGAAAATGCAAGCAGTACAGAACGATGTTGAAAGTACGTATACTGACAAATAAATTTCAGAAAAAATGACTTTGTAACTGTTATAAGATTCTTTAACTCTTTATAGTAACACCTTTTGAAAGTAAAGGTCGCACCGAAGTCAAAAGGATTTCATCACATTTAACAGTACTGTATTCACAATACTTTTCGTTCTTTGAAGTAAAAAAAATTACTAAACTACTTTAAACTGTTGTAGAACACTAAAATACAACGGCTTTGTAAAAATTTCAATTTTAATGTATTCAAAAAAATTGTGATTTTTTTTTTAAATAAAAATTTATAGCTGTGCTCTACAAACATGATACTTGATAGAAAAAAATTACGCAATAATTCCAAAAGGGTATCAATTCTGAGAAATAAAGAAAGCCATTTAAAAAAAAAATTGTGAAATTGTTTTATATAAAATATTGATTATTATATACTAATCAAAGATATATTAATTAGAAATATATCTACACTAAATAGAGATGTAGATTCTCAACATTTGTTGGAGTCAATTTAATACGGCTTCATTAATACGATTGGTTATACATTTAGATCTAATAAGGAATTAAAGGACAAGAATAAATCATATTGAAGAAATCTTACAACAATTGCAAAATTATTTTTTTGCTAAACGCAGCCAATATTTCTTCTGACGACAATCTAACTCGACATTTTCTAAGAAATTAGTTTTGGAAGAAATAATGATTTTAAAAGCATCATTATATATTTTCAAGGAAATCTATTTAGAGTCGAAAGATATTTTAATAGATAGGATTGCTTTGGGATTTATATCATTTCCTTCCTTTTAGCTGAAACTCAATCATATGTCATAGTAATCAATTGGCTAACGCGATAATCAGCGTTGTTGGAAGGCGATAAATAGACCGCTTTGCTTTCTCATACGCGAGTTGCTTATCCTACGAACATATCAGTCGAAAAAAAGAGCACTGATTACAGAGCGCACGGAGATCAGCCCACACGCGCGCGATTTCGAATAATAATTCACTCGCCACAACGAAAAAATGGCGCCCGGGAAAATTAAGCATTCATCATACTGATACGGGTTAAATATCCCGCGGCCCCCGCAAAAATTTACGACGCGCGTTCACTACAAATGATCGCACGTCCTGAGAATTTATTTATTGGCCAAGCCAACGAATAGGCGTCTATTTGCTGGCGGACAATAGCAACGATTTACGCACAGCTGGCTTTGTTGTCGCAACATGTTTCGAGCTATTGACAGTGCAACTTTTCAATACGTATATATATGAATATACATATAGCTCCTTAAAATTTTACTAATATTTTTAAAATATAGTTTTACTTCAAGACTGAAAATATTCAGAGTGCAAAACTGGAAAATGTATATAGAAATTCATGCAAATATATTATTAAAAAATACAGTCAGCTCTCTCTAATTCTCCTTCTCTAAATAGGCTTATTTCTTCTTAAAATTAATTATAACGATCAATTTTATTATTTACTAATATTATTGGAAAACTGTTTTTAATATTATAAATAAGTTGTAAACTGAAGTAATTAATAAGTGTAAATAACTAAAGCAATATACTAAATTTAATCCGTCAAATATAAAGTATGTTCTCTAAACTGTTTGGAGTGCAATTTCACTCCGTGAAAAATTGAATTCTCAATCTTGAAAAAAAGAGTGACCCAATTTTTAATCTTTAAGAGTGAGATTTTACTAAAAATTTTAGAGAGTAATAACATTAAACTCTACAAAGAGATTTTGAACATTCAAGATTTCGAAATAAAGAAGATATATGTCTTGTTTATTCTTTATATATGATATCATATATCAAGTGCATAAAATGAATCGTTTCAATTTAATAATTTGTGCATTCTTTCCCACGCTGACTCTCATTAGCCTTGAATTTTTTGTTTGTTGTTATTTTAAAAATTAAAAGTTTTCTTTCTAATTACTATATTATTTCTTAGTAATATCAAAATCATAATAAATAATTTCTTTCAATTTTACTCAACGTTATAAATGTAATATAATACATGTTGTATGTAATGTCGTATGCGTAACAATTACATTATTGAGTAGGAAATTATAACAATTGATAATGTTATTGTTATTTTGTATTTAAATGCGGATAATAAACTGGAGCATCTCTCTCTCCCCCCCCTTTTTCTCAAATTTTTTCGGAACGAATAAAATGCTTAATCGATAAACATAAATACATTCAAACTTTCGCAACCGCGGTACGCAGTCGTAGTATATCCTCTCCGTGTCCGATGTTACTTATTGCCGGCTGTCCGTGGCGGGTTTTACTAATGTGAGTACAGGATTAGCGCTGCCTTAACGTTCCTTTCGAGAGGGGCTACCCGGCCTCTCACGCGCCGTTATCTTCGCACAGGCATAACCTCGTAAATCCACGAGCATTTGTTTCCCGCGTGTCCAGACGTCGAGGTTACCTCCGTTAACCCCGATGCGATCGTTCATATCTTTACAGCGACAAATCGCTCTCCCTCCTCTCGATTTCCTTATATTCCTCTCTTCTCTTCTTGATCCAGTCAACAGCGAGAAACGACCAAAACGTTTTGAAATAAGTTATCATATTTTCTAAAATGTTTTAAATCGACTGTTAATTATTACTCTCCTTTTATCTACACTAATTTTTAAATAATATATAAAATATATAAAATATATATAAAATATATAATAACCTATTGAAAATATATGATAAGCTTTTCCATAATAATTGAAATTGACGTGACAGCTAAAAATATCAGACAAGAATATGTTATATTGCTTTCTTGAAGCCGATGAATTCTAATTAAAGTCTCATCGTTTTAAAACAATTTTATATCGCGATTATAGAACCAGTTATATGAGACCTGCCTGCTGAGGATGCAACCTTTTGCAGGAAACAGCTTCGGCTGTTACTTACAGCGTATTCCGGTGTTTCTATTTCAGCTATCATCATCGTCATTTTCATCATCGTTATTATCACCTTACCTCGCTGTTCTAATGGAACTCATCGGGATTCATCCGTCACGATGCATATAGTGTTTAGGGCGGAACCCGTTAACAGAATGTGTCATCAGGCTTCGCCTACGCTTTTAGAATATCCTTCCGCTTACTATTTGCGAAAAAGGATTACGAGATTCCAACTAAATTTAATTGAGATAAATAACACTGAATCCTTGGAACAGAATTAAGGAGAAGCTAAAGTTTCAGTTTTAAATAATTAAAATTTTTATTACATCGTTGCCGATCAAATATTACGTCCCTCTTGCATTTTAGTGACTTTTAGTGATAATAAAAATGTCGATAGGAGTGTTAATTGTCAATACGATTTTTTTTGGCAAACTTCTCTGTGAATGATGCTTAAATTGTACACCGCAAATCAGGTCGCGTAAGCAGCAAAGGAAGTGAGGAACGAAAGTTGTGGGTCTTTCTTTCTCGCGCGGCGTTCGATTATGTGTGGGATAATGCAGCGACAAGAAAGCAAGGAGAGAGAAAGAAAGAAAGAAAGAAAGAAAGAAAGAGAGAGAGAGAGAGAGAGAGAGAGAGAGAGAGAGAGAGAGAGAGCGTGCAAGAGCAACGGCGAAACAGCGGAGAAAGGACAATCGAAGAAAGAGAGAAAGATAAAGCAAGCAAGGAAACGGAAAGAAAAGAGAGAGAGTGAGGGAGAAAGGTAAGGAAAGAAGAAAAGTAACGAACGAGGAAGAGAGAGAAAGACGTAATCTGGTTGGTCCACCGAGTTTCAACAGGGAAAGGATGAAGGAAGGGCCGAGGGCCTTCCAAGCGGCCGCCATAATGCATCGTGAGAAGTGTGCATGGGGTCAAACGGGTCAAAAGAACGTCATGGCGTTGCTCGTCCTTATGGCGGACTTACTTCGCGCGCTGAATGCCCCATAATATCGCTGTATGTATTCGTCGCATCTACCGACGGTACCCGCGAGGACGACTTCATCGCTCGATTACGTCAAAGCACGAATCGTAAAAATGGCCGGCAATCGCATTCACATCAAAGGACATGCTCGTATCTCACGCCAAGTGTACAACAGGCAACGAGATGGACTGTGTATCCTATGCATGAGCCGTCTAGTTAAGAGTACCTTGAATTATCGTATTTCAATAATGTCCGGATCAAATAAATTTTCAATAGGGTTAATTGATAATTGAAGTTTCTATTATATGTATAACGAATATATTTTCATTTTTGCACTACATATTTTGATATTGCAAAGTCAAGAATTGAAAATTTTAACACATTGAGAATCAAGAGATAATTGTATCGATTTTTTTATATTGATTTATATAAATCAGAAGATGGAATATCTCAAAAGATAATATTTTTTCATTCAATGTTTTGCGATTTAAGAATTAACATATTCGCTAAATAGGTTAATTGTCAAAGAAATTTGCTGAGCGAAGAGAAGAGTATTTTGCAAAATACGAGGTGCATCAGCAAATACGCTGTAAAATGATCTTATCGACCACTTCCTTCATTCGCTATGAGGATCCGATGACCAGTTTGAGGTCGGCGATGACCGACGTGGGAAAGGATCGTCATCGCCTGGTCTTCCCTCAGGTCCTGGTTCTTCTTCTTTTTTCCTTCACGTTTCTTCGTCGCACACGTCAACTCCGTATAACTTATCAACTTATTATCTTCTTTAACATCCGCGACAAAAGGCTAAAATTACCGTTTCATAATGTTGTACTTTGTGAGATGAAATAAAGGGACGGAGCACAAGATATATTGTCTCTGAGAAATCATTAAAAGATAAAAAACAAAGAATCTAAAAATCATTGAAAAAAAGAAGAAAATCGAATCGAAGAAAAGAAGAAAAAGGTTTTTAATTTAAAGTATCTAAGCTAAACAACTTTGTAGGATTATTGGATATAATCAAATGATGGAAAATGCTCTGAAAGTATGTTTCAATCTTCATTCAATATATTGTATTTTCAAGTTTAGACCTGCGTGATTCTCGGAGAGAGGATTGCGAACCGCTTTGTCTCGACTTGTGCTACCAGCAGTCAGAGAAACTTAATCCGTGAGCCTTGTTAACGGCACGAAACACGAGCGCAAGTTAATAAATAAACAAATAACTGTGTAATGGACGGAACGCAACCATTGTGCATTGTATAAGAAGATACAGCTCTCCCGGTGACTCTTACTATCTCGTACCTGTCGCCGTCTGTATTAGTAATACTGATGCGTACACCAGAAACTCTAAAGGCACAAGAACGCATTTGTATGTATATGGTCCATATTCGGGATAATAATCATTCTAAAGTTGTAAATGTTAGATAATAATTCTTAAAATATATCAATCAGTTATATCAAAATTAATTTATTAATATTGCCTAATGTTTTTTTTTAGTATAATCCGATTTTCCATATTCGAAGTAATCCTATCAAACATTTGCTAATATATTCTTGAGAAATTCGAAATTTCAACGTTATATATCCTTTATTTATTTTGCGTTATTCATATAAAATTGTATTACTTTAAAAATTTAATCAATATAATTGAAGAACTGAATTGAAGGATTTTTTTTTATACTTCTAAGACGATTATATTTTTAATTTACTTCCTGTCGTTTCACATTCATGGCGTACATTTCGACACAATGAAACACGTCGTTTCTATTTTTCTCGATATTTCCACGAATCTGCGCCTTTAATATGCTCATTTTATACGCTCATGACTATCCGCCGCGACCTGGGAAGATTTAATGACGCCTTTGCGGTTCGGGTAATTAATCGCGGTCGCGACTGTGCGATTTATTTTCTTTGCAGGCATTTTACTGCCACCAACTTTACGACGATGTCGTACATTTATCGAAGACCATAATCACGCGTGACTCCTGTGCTCATATCGTTTTTCCGGTCGCAAGACTGCGTCGCGAGACTGCACAAAGTATGAAATTTATTTCTACTATTTACGGTAAAAATACTCTCTGAAACTTTTAGAATGAATCTTCCTCTGAAGAGTAAAATCTCATTTTTAAAGATTGAGCCATTCTATTTCGAGATGGCTCAATTTTCACTTTTTAGAGTGAAATTCTACTCTAAAAAATTTAAAAAGTATTTTATCTGATACTTTAACGTTATAGTGTAAAAAATGTTTAAATCTATATCAACTAATTTTTATTTTTTAGAATGAAATTTTACTTCCAAAAATTTGAAGAGTATTTTATCTGATACTTTAATGTTACTCTCTAAATCTTGTGAAGTGTAACTCGAAGAGACTGAAAATTTAGTCTGTCCTGAAAAAAAGAGTGAAAATACGGCCACTCTTGTTCAAGAGTGGCAGAGTTTCACTCTTTTAGAATGAGATTTACTCTTTTGAAATGAGATTCACTCCAAAGAAGTGAAATCTCAATTCCTTTTTTGTGTAATATCAGGGCAGACGGAACCTCACTTCAGAAAAGGGATTGAGATTTCACTCCTTCAGAGTGAATCTCATTTCAAAAGAGTAAATCTTACTTTAAAAAGAGTGAAAATCTCTTGGACACTCTTGGACAAGGTAGGCTAAATTTTCAGTCTCTTAGAGATTGCACTCCATAAGATTTAGAGAGTATAGTTTATTGTTTAATTCTATATTAACTTTGTTAACTTATCCTCTAGATCGAGCAAATTTCTCATTGTTCAGTCCGCCCTTTGAAGCAGCCTGTAGTTGTTTGATCGCAAGCACGGTTTATGGCTCGTGCGTGTTCGGCGTAGGTGGGCAAGTAGGAACAAGCGGCGAACAACACGCTTATTCAAATACATTCAATTAATTTCCATAGGACGACAACAATGGCTTCCACAGCGTGTAATCGTCCCTGCTGATATGGTCCTCGCCGATGCATGCCTGCGTTCGCGTTTCGTGGGATCGCTCGCGACGCGACGACGGGATCCCTTAAATAACGGCATTAAATCTTCTACCATCTTATTTATCTCGTGTCCGTGTTCGCAACATGTCTCTCCTTTCCGAGTTAATATGCATGGAACAAGTCTCGTTGCGCAATTTCCTGCAAAATCTTGCATAATCGTGAATGGAAATTAGCGATGAAATGCGATCCCTTAAAGTTAGAATTGGGAATTGGACGCAAAGAGTAATTTGTTAATATAATGCAACGATTGTAGATGATGCTGTGATAAATAAAATATTTGACGTTCAAATTTAACAGAATAGAAATATGCTGCACTTTATTTCTGTCTGCTTTAAGGCTGTAAAATGATATCAATTTTCCTAGAGTCGTAACTTGATATATGAAGGGGTGAAAGCCATAGTGGTGGTAAGTCTCTTCATTATAACTTTGAGAAATAAAAAGTTTTATTAGATTCGTTCTAATTTCCAAGTTAAAAATTGAAGAGTACGAATTATAATAAATGTCGATACTGCGAAGATGAGTTATTTACTTCATGTTTTCTTTCAACATATTTTGTTTCGATACACTGCATTAACTCAAGCAGGTAGATTTAAAAAAGAAACTTACACCACTATGGCTTCCACCCTTTCATATGGAAGCAAAGGATATAATCCTTACTTCGCATGCAACAATATTTCGCTCTTCTGACAGGCTTATTTTCTCGTTGATCGCTTAACAGGTTCTGATGCAATTGCCATGGTGAATTGGCAACTTTGTTTAATCACTTTAATTAATATTTTCAACACAATATGTGTTCAACACAATCTATAAAGAATGTAAGATCATTTTGCTCACGGCATAGAACTACAATGTATGTCAATCTGTATTTACAAGTCTCATTTTTTTAAATTATAGATTCCTTGAAATGAGTTTTATCTATTGAAAAATAGTTGTCATTTTAGAATTTTATAATTAGACAATTTCAAGACATAACTCACTCCAATCTTATTTTTTTTATTTTGTACATTTCTTGCTTGTCTAAAGGTAAAATAAAAAAAATATGCTTATAAACATGACATCTTTTGGATTTCCATGTGTAATATACTGTTATGTTTAAATTGAAGTCAACGTTCATGGTTAAGATACTGCGTAATAATCATTAATTTGTAATTGCATCTTCTTTTGTATCTCGATATAATTAGCCGCACGTTCGAGAAACTGCTCGAGAGAAGAAAAAAGCGATAGAATAAACGAGGAAGAGGAGAAGAAGGGGGAAAGATCGGTATAGCAAGCTGTGAATGGCTGCGCCCTTGGTGGAACAGTCGGGGGCGGAGGGCTGCGAAGAGGGGCAGTTAATTAATGGGGCGGCAACCGACCACTTCCTTTACCTTGTACACGTTTTCTCTTTCTACCATTTTTTTCCGTGCTTTGCCTTTTTCCTTAGCGGCGCGCCAATATTTTCTACCACTTTCAATCCTCTTTCTCGTTTCGGAGATAGAATTTCGGAGTTGATATCAATTTTCAAAATCAAGACACAATCAAAATTAATTGTCATATATTGCGAGCCAAAAAATCTTGTATACTAATGAAGATCCATTTCTTGGCTTTTTAACTTTTCCACGAAATAATTGTATTTTTTCTTATTTATTTAATTTTAAATTTCTGTGTACTTTATATATATAGAACTATAGTTTAATAAATGATTAATAGTAACACTCAAGCAGTCGAAATTAAATTTTAAAAACAAATTCTATCGATTATTGTATTTTTATGTTAGATTCGTTTTTTAAAATCCATTTTTACCTATAAAAGTTATAAATATATTATAGCATAAAGATTGTTGCAATTGACTTGAATGAAGTTGACAACATGGAACATACGTCTGATTTGCAAATTTCTCTTGCAGCTTTCTTCATCTTTTCCTCGTGCATTTTCACCTCCCATCTTCTTCCCACGTCGATTTCGCTTACGGTAGACCGGTTCTCCGCTCCCGAAGCAATAATAAATTTCGCAAGAAGATCGAAGTGCCAATCACGATCGGAGATACGAATGGGAGTACGAAGCACGTGTCGAATCTGCCGTTTTTACCGGCGCCTTTACTTCATATACTTTACACCGTGTATCAGCCTCCGATCTTCAATCCCTTCTCCGTTTCTATCTTCTTCTTCATCGCGACCGGTTTTGCGGCCATCATCCATGTTGCCATAATAAACTCGAAAGATTCCGAGTATCGATCGTGATAGAGGATATCGAACGGAAGTATTAAATCTACAGTGTTCCTCTTTCCTTTCATCTTTACGTCGCACGCGTACCATTGGATAATCCTTTCGCGCTCACATATTTTTACATCCGAGTATTGCTCTTGACAATCAGCTTTGTCGTTTAATATATCACGGATAGAATTATAATTATGTTATAAAAAAATTTTTTTATTATTCCTTCAATTTTTTTTCAACTTTATGTAATTAATCGTGCAAAGAAGAACAAGTTTTTATTACATAATAAAAATTCTTCGAGAGAAGAACAATCTGAACGATTCGCGTGAGCCGCCAGACGCAGATGACAAGACGTGAGCTGGTTTCTTTATCGGCATGTAACTTTCATCGTTCTCAGATCTCATTATCGCCCTTCTCTTTAACGTCCTTCAGAAACTGGTTTTCTTATCGCGAATATATAAATTTCGTCAGCTAAAGCGTGGAAATATCGCTCGTAATCGCGTCTTTTTGAATTTCTGCTGGCGCCCGCTGTGACGTTTCGGCAGTCGTCCTTGCTAATGTTAAACTCGCGGATTCCTTTTTTCTTATCATTATTTTCATCGTTATTTGCCCTCGTGGTTCTTTACTGACTTTTCGAAATAACCATTCCACGAACCGATTATGCACCTCCCTCTCCCCCCCTCAATATCAGTCATGCGAGCGCATGATGAGCCATTGATCATCAAAGTGGCGCGCAGGCATTATATCGATATAATTCGGCGTTCCGATCGCCGACGCAGATTATTCGACATAAATCTGCCTTGCATACGAATTACGAGGCAGGAGCGTAAAATTATGCGTCGAAATTATGATGTCGTCGGATACAATTAACCACGTGGCCGGATCATCGTTATACGCGCGATTTATGTTGCCTCTTTTTATATGCATTCAACAGATATACCATATATTTCGGCTAACAAATTGCAAATGTAATATTTTTCGCGGAAATTAACGTATAGGGTAACTGTTCCTATTAGCGTGCTTTTAAGCCAACTTATTCATTACTAAATTAACTACTAAATGTTGCAGCTTTAATTTTGTCTGCTTGAAATTAATATCGGTTTTTAAATTATTTCTTTTTATAATATTGTTTTAATCTAAAAAATGTTAATGTTTTATAATGTTTCTGATAAAAATAAAAAAAATGTTTTTGTTCCTTCAGTATGTCCTTTTAAAGAACGGTGGCTCTATCAATGTGCTCTCAATTTGTGTGCTTATTCGCATGACTCATGCGAATTTGTTAAAAAGATAACAAATATAGTTATTAAAAAAGATAATAGATATAAGCTAATTGTTTAAAGTAATGTTATATAAATTATTATTTTAATTATATTTACAATTTCAATGTACACTCATAACACAACGCTCTCAGCTCCAATACAAAACACTAATAGAGACAAGCTTCAAATCTTGCGATATGGATTCACATAAATTTCTCATACCTTTCAAAACCTTTTATTGCTTTACTTTAATAATTAAAAAATAGATTATTATGGTTGATATACATTAATAATTTAACTGAATAAAAAATACTTTTTCTTATTTATTTGTGTTAGTTTGCTTTATGATTTATTTAAATACAAAGGCACTATAATAGGGAGAATTATTCTACAGGATATTCAGTAAAAACTGTAATAATGTTTAAACATAAATTCTTGAGATCATATTTTGAGACGAAAATTCTAATCAAAATATCAAGGCTATAATAGTTTTTTAATTATAAGTATTTAAAATTAGCGGATTATATCGCCTAAAATTCGCTTAGATGTAAAATTGTTTGATGATGTAATTGGCATTTTGCGTTGTGCTACACATGAACGTGCAAACTTTACACCCTATATGTTTGTCTTGTCGTTCTGCATGTGAACAGTTCTCCATCGATTGGAAAAAAATTGCACCAATAAAGAACGTAACCCGATATCAATGAAATCGTTTTGGTTTTTGTGTGCTCAGAGATTCGCCGCTTCTCGAGTTTCATCTATCATCGATTTCTCGGCCACGCGCATTTCTGGGTTACTGCGTCCGAGATAAGGCTTCCTTGGGTTTCGGGGAAAATATTTGCCCCCTCCGTGTCGAACCGTGTCAAAACATCCGCGCGACGGCCGTTAAAGGTCCGTTGTCGCAAGGTTTTCATTCTCGGAGGTACATGGAGAATGCATTTCCCCGAAAATGCCTCCATCCGGTACGATCGGACATGTCTAGATCGACGATAACGCCTGAGTAATTCCGATGGCCGGTAATTTGTCGTGAGACCGGCATCCGTTATCAAATTCCTTATCACCATTGGATCTAATACCGGATTCGTCGCGTGTGATTTAACGCGGACGAAAGCAGTCGAGATTAATAATAAAAATAATCGATCGAATCGGAGAGCGCCGATTGGTGATGACGCAGCCATGGTATAATAAGACAAGTATAACATTAGAACAATGACTAGCAATACTAGAAACAACTATTCAAATTTCGATTCTTTCAAATGCGCCTTTCTGCGCATAATAGTAGAAGTACACTGGAGTGTACTTCTATTATTATGCGCAGAAAGGTGTAGTAGGTCCGTATTTATCGATCCACGATTGATCTTCATTTCAGGCGAGATAGATTTGAACTAAAGATTGAATCAGATTTATTAAATCGTGGTTTGAGAAGCGTTTTTCAAATGAAAAACTGATTCAAATCTTAACTCAAATCGGATTTCAAGTTGAATCGCGACTATGAATACGACCCTAAAACAGCCAGTCAAATTTGAATCCAAATTCATTCTCCTACTATGCTTTCATGAATGTTAGAGCGAAAGCACTTAACATATAATACTTAACATATAATACATGAAAAAATGAACCAATCAAAGTCCTTTTCTTCTTTTCTATGAAATAAAACTCTGATTAATTAATTTTCTTATATTTTATGCATAATGCGTTATGTAAATATCTATGCTCCGGTTTTTATACCTGTCTTATTACACTACAGGCGCGGCAGCGTTCCGTATTCTAGTATCCCTAAAAATAAGAGTCTGATATCCCTAAAAATAAGAGTCTGGTCAATCTTGTTCTATTTTTGATTGGCCAGATAAAAAATGCCTAATCAAATGATGACTGAGCTCGTGAAAAAAATTGAAAAGCAAATATGCTAACCTTATACAGTTGTGCACGTGTAAGTGTACGTGTATATATATATATGTGCGCCATTTTTAACCAAACTAGAAGATTTACTTCTAGCTAGATTTACTTCTAAGGACTCTACCATATCCGGCCGGTGGGATCTTTCTAAGAAGATCAAGATTATGCGTCGTAAGTTCGTGCGCAAAAATTTATGCGCGCAAGATACGGCACGTTAACCGAGATATATCTCCTCCTCCAATGATCGGGATCATCATCATCAACGATTAACCGGAGATCTTGCCGCCGAACACATGCACACGATCGATTGGCCATTTTATCGGCAACACATTTTATCGATCGCGCGACAAACGAGATGTTGATAGAGAGGATGACGGCGCCGCTCGCGTGAGAAGGGACTGCGTAAAAACCTGCTGCAAGACGAGACCAGATTGCATCGACAGAATTGACATACCTCGTTGAAAACATTTTTTAAGACCACCGGCCGAGTATGAAAGTCATATACGAGTAACTTTGATTGAGCTCGTATAAGCTAGTTTTGAGGTAAATATTAAACTAAACATTTTATTGACATTCGATATTTTTTAAGCTCAATATAGAAATATCGAATAAAAAATTCTGAATAAAATATCGACTAGAGATTTTTCAAATATCTACATTCATTTTCAATTTTCACGAAGATTTTTAATTTTGAAGGTTTTGAGTCTACCTAGACAAAATATAATACAATATATTAATGCATAGAAAAATTGGCCAATCAAAAGACGCCATATTGTTGCGTCCTTCATATTAAACACTGGATTGGTTAATTTTATATACTTACACATGGTTACATTTTAAAACATTCTCTTCAAAGAAAATTTTATTCGATATAATATACCTTACCTGTACTATATATTTCGAATAAAATTTTCCTTGGAGAGGACGTTTTGAAATGTAGCCTAAGTCTGTATCAGAATATTTATATTGAAGCTTGAGATTGCATGAAATTGATTAATCAGAATAAAAAGAGTAAAAAGTTCTTTCTGATTAGTAAAATTCTATGCAATCTTAATCTTCATGATATAGATTTTATTATAATCTCTCGAGTGCAAGAAAATGTCTTCTTACATCATAAACTTTATTAACTTGTTAGCCCCCGTAAGCAAACGGAACTTTTATTACATAAAGTATTACAGATGAATTTTGTGAGTTTTATTATAAAAAATTGGGATTGTATTATAATTTTATATACATTATAGTTTTTGAAAAATCTATTCATTATTCGATATAATGCCTATTCAGGATGAATATAAATAATTTTTTTGAGGAAGATATTCTGCACATTTTTGCTCGATATCGGCAAATATTGAACCAAGATATCTTCAAGTAACTTAATATGTTATCACTGCAGTTATTTTTCATTATCGCATTACCGAACGAAAAAACGCCATCATCGACTCGAAGTTCTTAGTCGAGTCACTTGCTTTCTAAAAACCAGTCATATTTTTCGTAGTACGGATTCTGCGGAAGGTTTGGCCAGTCTGGAATTTCGCGATGAGGAACGGTTATGGGACGGTTTTTCCTTGATGTCGGCAGGCCCATTATTCGTATCGTCCTAATTCGAAGCGCGTCATTGGGGCCTCCGGAATGTTCAATGGCATGCGACGCTCCCCTTTTTCCTCATCTCTCTCGTTCCTCCTTTACTTTTTCGTCTCGCTCTTTACCCCACCGTATCCTGTTTTAGGTTCCAGTAATTAATTTAACTTCTTGTCACGACGATAGTGGCCGCTAATGGTTTTCTTGTATCCTGCGTGAAACTCTCTAAGTCGTCTCGCCTTTGAATGCCAGTACCGAATGTTGCGATATCATACCAATGGAGATTTCAGGTTATCAATTTGAAATCACGAATTACTTATAATTAATTACAATATAAATTATTTATACTTGAATTAAAATAATTAAAATACATTTTTAATTTAATTTAATTTAATTATTTAATAATTCTATAAAAATTTTACAGATTTAAAGTCTTTGTCGCTTCAGATCTTTTATAAACAATATTTAAATAAATATTGTTGATAATTAATTAATAATAAATTGTAAACTTTATTTTCTTCTACTGAGCATTCTATATAAAAATTTTAAGAAGGGACCAGATCTCGAAATGTATTATCGCAATTATTGATATTAAACAGCAAGGAAAAAGATAATACGTAACATTTTGATAAAATCGATTCTAAGAGGGTTAAAAATATCGACATTTCTTGGCGAGGGGAGAAAGGAGGTCTTCGTCTTCAGGGAGGGAGAAATGAACCAAAGAGGCGGCTGGTAAATAGCTGCGTGTGCAGCGTCCGTTCTGGCCGCCGCGAGGCGTTAACGAGGCGGGCAAACACGAAGAAGAAGACTAGGAGGAGAAGATGGAAGAGGTGCCGGACGAAATGAAGCGGGAAGGGAGAGGGAGAGAAAATCGAGAGGTAGGAGAAAGGGAGAGGAGCCGAGTAAGGCACGAAGACGCCTTTTCAAGGTGAGGTGTAAACTCTGCCGCCCTTCGGCTGCCTCTATCGGCCGCCTCTTCGTGCAACCACCAACACAAAGCATCTCTTTCCATCTTATTAAGACCCCTGATTCTGCCGGCACACAACTCTCTCTCTCTCTCCCTCTCCCCCTCCTCTTCCTCTCTCTCTTTCTTTCATTCTCTCGCCATCTCTTCAGCATATTCCTTCTCTCCTTGAAAAAGCTTTTTTGACAGTAAAAAAATTGCAATTGGACGATATAATTTTTTATTTAGTAAAGCGATAAATCGTGATAAGATTCTTTACTACTGGATTTTCTAATAAATTCTCTATCTTTGCGGAAATATTCGTTCTTTTTATTTCTGTAACAATTCTCAAATTTGATTCCTCTATCGTCTCGCATCTTACGATGCGATGTTATTAGCAATAATAATTTATTGAACGGAGGACAGGTCAAGTTTTGTATGAACGTTCCTTTTTCTTGTTTCTACGTTGTTATTTTAAAAATACTAATTGCTTTGGTAGCGCGAGTAGCGCCTGATTGCGCGGTGTGTATTCGAAATACGAACTCGCTCGATTCGATATCGTGCGGAAACAGCGACGAAACGAGCAACAAAACGCGGAGCGGAGGCGAGCGAGCGGACGAGCGAGCGAGCAATTGCAGGAGGCGGCGAGCAGCACCTTGTTTATTTTAATCGGGGCTCAACGTGCCTACGAGATTGTTTCGTCTCGCGGCACCACGATGTTTAGTTCGCCGTTTAATCGCCGTTAACGAGCGGTTATCGTTCACCAACTGGAAACACGGCGATGCTAACGAGGCGATCGGCCGGAAGCACGAGCCCTTTTGCGTTCACTTGCCTCTTCGCTTCTCTTCTTCTTCTTCTTCTTCTTCTTCTTCTTCTTCTTCTTCTTCCTCTTTTTCATGATATTCTCATGCTATACAGAGAAGAATAACTCTTTATCTTGGCAACATGCATGCTACGCAATAATTAATTTTTCTCTCTTTTTAATGACTAAGGAAATGATTAAAGAAATTAATAAAAATGATTAAAGAAATTAATAAAATGAATATCATTGTCATCCTTTTTATATTTGAACAAAGATAGTTTTGCTTCCTTTTTAGTAGATAAATTCTTTATATTAAAGAAGTCATGTCGATAATCTTCTAGCCAATGTTGAGAAATGTGAAGCAAAGTGTGAAAGCGATTTATCATAAGACCTGTGCAAACGTGCAGTTTCGAGGTTATAAACACAGAAATGTCTAGAACTATTTCGAAACAAATATAATCCCATGTTCGCTTGCCGGAAATCTCATTATTAAACAATGTTTGCTGTGAGGAATATGGAAAATCTTTTGGCGTGACCAACCCTTCTTGTCACGCTCTCTTTCTCCGGATGTTAGCCGGTTCTTTTTCAGTCTCTTCGGAAAAAAAGAGACAAGTGACTATTTTTCTTCTCCCGCAACGTAGAATTTCATTCGTTCTCAAAGCGCGTTTCATTTGACAGCGCGACTAATCTGCCTGTACAAATATTTAGGGCAACGTGACGAGGGAAGGGTCTCTCTTGTTGTGTTTCCAATTTAACTGTTCTTGTCATACGGCAGTTGGCCCTTTATATCTTCCAGTTAGTCTTTGTAGCGTGAAGAATCGCGAATTAGATTGCAACTTAACTTCACGCGGACGCCTCGAGGACAAAAACGATCATTCTTCTCAATAAATTCTCCTTTGCCTTCCAAAATCAAAATCTATAGATTTTCACTTTTTTCCTGAGAGTCTTTCTATTGTTGCATCGCGTAATATCTCACCCGCCAGATGTATGTATCTTTTTTTAACTTTGCGTTATATCTTTATTCGTTTCACGACGTTCGTTTGAGTTCCGTTTGAGAAAATGGTTGAACGAGCCATCTCTGACAGGAGGTATTAACGACGTAAAATATAGCCTACAGTCATCCAGCGGCTAGTTACATTAACGACTCTTTGCGAATCACACGCATCCTACTTGTGTTTACGGAAACGTCAGTCGCGGTCCAATAAATAACGAGATTGTTGCGCGGCGCGTCGAACAAAAAGTAGCCATAATCTGTAGATAATGCCCGTTTAATTTACGGTGTTTTTGATTCGGTTGGTGCGAGCCAGCGGGGTAAGTTAAGTGGATGTTTACGACCTGGCGGAGCGTTCAATGAGAGGCTCTCTGAAATCTGAATTTGATCTGGTCGCCAAAAACGACATCCCGAACTCTTTGGTGATTAATCGAAACAAATTTGTCGCGATTATGGCTCGATTAATGTCGTTGGATCTCCGAATGATACAAGAGACTGTAATCCCAAAAAGATCCCTTATAGCTTCCTCCTTCTATATATATTATAGAAGGATCGGCATTATTATGCACGTGATCATGTTATGATTGTCATAATATTTTACAACAGTCATAACAGTCCGGTTTTTTATTGTTGTTTAGACATCCTAAGCGAAATCCATAAGATTAATTCCTTCTCACAGCTTCGTGGTCTTCGTGGTGTCTGTAAATTTTGCTCAGTTAATCAGAAACCTCTTCGCGAGGACACGATGCATGATTTTTTTTTTCGAATAAATTTTCTTTATTGTGATTATTAATGTGTGTAATCAATCAAACGTACATCATTAAAAAAGTCGAACTTTTGCCTCGTAAAATTTTATAGAGAGCATCTGCAAAATTCGTACGTCATCGTTCCGAAGGTGACCGACGACGATATTCCGTGTCACGGACAAGGAGATATCCTGTTCGCCAGAATCGTTTTTTTTTTTTTATTTACACATACGTCACAATAGTCGCTTGGCAGGCGTGATAAATTCTGGTAATAGTTGGCCATCAATCTGGCGGGAATTACGTGCACCGTGCATTCTCTGCCACAATGGGCTCACACCAGGCTAGTACGAGATTCAGAATACTACAGCCGGCCCTATTAATAAACCAACGTATTAACAAAGGATACATCCACTTGTTATTTAAACTGTCGGATGACTGTCGCGATTCCCCCCTTTCTCGATCGGACTTGATCGATTGTCATCGATTATCATAGATTCACCTATGATAATTATGGCGCGCGACCTGACATTCGAATGGAAAAAGAGATATCCGCATGACAAAGCATTCATTGCACCTGGAATTGAATCTCGATTTTTCAAAATCGAAGGCCCCTGCGCGTACGAGGGTTACAAGAAAAAAATGATTCATTAAAACAATTAAATACTTCACTGATTCAGAAAATCTACAGTCATAATATAAGGACAGCCATCAGTTTTCTATACGATTAATCATATTGGTTGTAATACAGCTTTGTTAATATAGCAAAGAAACTTTTTACAAAAATTAATCCAATATAGATCAAAATTTTTAACAAACATGCTAGCTAAGATAGTGTATATTTTTGTTATGTTAGTAATTTTCATTGTAGCAAACAATTAACATGCAGATATAATTTCTTTGTTAAATCATCAAATCTCTTTTTAGTTATAGATGTTGAATTTGCGCAGCTATATAGCTTTGCTGAATCACCTAATCTATTTTTCTATATACGAAAGAGAATGTTAACGAATTTATTTTTATCAATCAATTTGACTTCCAATCGTAGCGTGTTGAACGCTATGATGGACGTTAAATTGGCAGGTATAGAGTTATATTTCTTGAAAATTCGATGTTTTCCACGCATCGATATCGTGGTACGGGGAGATGTTTTCTCGGTCAAGTGTCGATGAATCGCAATTCGCGAATGCTTATCACATGAATGGGGTCTCCCCCTCGACATTCGGAAGCGACGGAATTCGCGTCGATCTTCGCGCCTCATCCCCGTCTCTCCTCTGTCCCTACCCTCCCTCCCTCCCACCCTGCTCCGACTCTCCTTGATCCTCTCCATGAATCTCCCAGGATGTAGATGGTGAGTCGAGATAAGAGGGCTACTTAAACTTAACCCTTGCACGAGCTCGTGCTCTCCAAGAGCAGGACAACCGGTGAGACCGGAGGCCACACACCAAGAAAGACTAATAGCCGAGAAGATAACGCTCTTAAACACTTTGCCAGGCCAATGCTTCTTCTCTCCTGTTGCAACCTACTCTCCCGTCTCCCCTTCTGCCTCAACGAACGAGCTACCACTCGACACCGATAACACCGCCGAACATTTAAACCAGGGGCAGCGAAAGTCGGAACTTACAACACGGAGCACGTCTCTCCGTGAAAAATCTGCGCGACCGTGTATTTATGTAATTCCGCAGCAGAAGAATCTACTTTTATGATATATTCTTTACGAGGCGACGCTTTGGAAAAGTTAGGGCAGGAGTTTGAAGTTAGGACTAGATTCTTGCATGACGTATAGCGTATGAGACATAAGAATATCAATCAATCAGAGAGAAAGGAAGGAAATAAAAGATTTTGATCGATTTGTTTTCTTATGCGTTGTGTAAGACTTTGTGTTCTTACTCTTAAGTTTTACCTTTCGAAGACATTTATAATCCATTTTTATTTTAAGACTGTCTTAAATTAATAGACCTGTTCTTTTTAACTGAACTTCTTGCACGGTTCAACTCTTTTCTTTTTTTGTGCAATATGAAGAGAAAAGGAAGAAAGCTGAATCGTGTAAGAATTCTAGCTAAAAAGAATAGATCTAACGTCTTAAGATGCTAACGCATACTCTATAATTGATTTATTTGACACCTTAAAGGTCTTTAAAGTCATCTTTGAATTCATACTTTTATGGAATTAAGATCACATGCTGTAAAGCTGTTTCTCCGATGTTGTTGATTTTTCTTCTTATTTTCATGTTAAAATGAACGGTCGTACGCCATAGTCGTACGCCAACGCGATTACCGCAAAGTGTCTCCCGGTATCGTCGATGAGCTCCATTCTCGCTTACAACACGGGATAACGGCTCGATTATTGCTTTACGGTACGGCGAGATAAGACGCAGCAACGAGTTTATTGCTCCGGCGTATACGTACTTGTAAATATCGCTAACGACCTCGCGTACACGCCACCTCTGAATGTTAATCTTAATTTCCCGTGACAAGACGCGCCGCTACCTGCTCCCGCTCGTGCACGCGTGAAAGATTGAATTAATACCGCTCGTATACACGCCGCGGAATCATAACGAAGTAGCGCTTCCGAGTAATCTCGCCATCAGCAACGCGCGGCAGCCGAGGAGTTACTTAGATTGATCTTATCGATTACGCGTTTAATCGGCGCAACCGGCATAATTTGCAATGCCGTGTGTTTAACGACGAAACATATCTCGCTACATAATTCCGAGACACGTTTGGCAGCTAACAAGCGATATATTTAAAGCTACTTGACAACATTAACGCGCATTTATACGCATTACGCTGTTAATATCAAAAAGAGTTTTATCGAGATGTCAATCGATATTTTATTTTAATCTATTAACTTTTTTTTTATATAATAGTATCTATAGATGATGTATCGTATTCTTGATGTATTATATATTCTTATAATAATAATAATAATAATAATAATAATAATAATATCAATTTCCTAGCCTTTGGTTTTAATAAGTCTCAGTATGATGTATAAAGAATGTTCAGTACTTTTTCTTAACTTTTAATATTAATTGTTTAATGATCGATTTTTATTTTTATTGTAACTACTTTCTATTGTAATTTTTTTGAAGAAAACTTTTAGTATAATCGAAACATTTACATTGTATGTTAATAATAATTAATTATCTTCTTGACGTTTTAATAAATTAGTTTTAATCTTCGACCTGATTAATTATTCGTTTGTTTGACCTTTTTATCAATTTTATTATATTTATAATAATTGAATAAACACTTTATCTTCTGATATTAAATATATCTTTCTAATTAAAAAATATGTTTTATTATAACATGATTGATATTAACATTAAAAATATTTTTAGAGGATGCTCGCTCGAGATACGGAAGATCAGATTGGAATCCGAAATAATATTTTTTGCAATAAGTTCTTACAGATGCTAGTAAGATTAAATCGAAGATTTAATTTAATTTAAAGGGCATGTTTTATTATTTTAGTTTGATTGTATTGCAAATCCGAAAATAATCGAGGCGCATATATCTGAGATAAATTTATTTAAAATACATATATGTATTATTTCAATATTTAACTTTGATCATAATAAGCGCTTCTTTTATTTACGATTAGATAATGTATTCATGAATGGTTCATATTCAAAAATGATTCTTTTTTTATTCTTAATATGATTAAAAATTGCCCTATTAGTAAAGCATAATTTAATTTAACGAAATGTTAAAGTTATTATCGTCGTCAAATAATTTAATTTTACAATTACGTTCAATTTGTGTTGAAAAGGACCTAACTCTAAGTTCATCCATAAACATAACAAACTCTATGTTTTTCTATTAAGATACATTATGTAGAATACGCGAGTTTATATTTGCTTTACACTTTGTGTTTTTTTTCGATGTTACTATCTAAAATAACAGTGAGATACGTTACCGTAAATCCGAAAGAGATCCGCGGATCTTTAGATCTGAAAGGTGACAAAAAAGTAATCATCGATCTAAGAATCATTTTACTTGTGAAAGGCCCGACGTGTACAAACACAAAGGCAACAGGTGGTGAGTGACTTCGGGTTTAGGTTACCGGTTCGGCTATTCAGTTTTATTCATGACTCGAGAGAGAGTCGCGTATACAAATCTACTATCCGTGGGCCACTCGACCCTTCGAATTCTTTTCCTTCCGTCGACCTTCGAGGTCCCCAGTAGGTTGGTGCGTCCTGCGGTAATGCGTTCACAATGGATTTAACGATCCCTTTACTTGCCGAGCACGATTTACGTCCCGCGGAGCACGGATATCGGATTATCGTCCACAAGTAGCACAATTACGCACGCAATTGTTTAACTAGAAATTATCAAACTCCATTATCTTGCACCAAGATAGGATATCGATTGCTTCTCGCCGAGCAATTACGCAGTTTGCACATTTCTGCACTGATGATAAGTCAAACTGCCATAAAATCGTATTCTTGCTATCAGACTCTTCTCTTAATTTTTTTAATTTATCATGATAATATAGTAATATTTTTTGATAAAGTGTGTACATGTCTCAGGACAAGCACTTCAGAAATCACGGAATGGCTATATAAATTATTATCTGATCGGGAATTTGGAGAACGGCGCCAACAGCGTGCTTAGATCTAATCGATAAATCGCAGGGTATAGATAACTGATACGTGATGGAATGCAAAATAACAGGCTGATTTAGGCCAATCGTTATCTGCACTCGATAGCGCCGTCTGTCAATAAATGCCACCGATGTAAACCTGCTGTGCAGGTGCTCCTTGTATACAATCTAGCGCACGATATAAAATAGGCTCGATCTAAAATATCCTGGTAATATAAAAAAATGTTGCATTCCATTTACTATTAAAATCATATTTTTTAAATAGGTCATTTAATATCTCTCTAGAATTGAGAATTTTTGAAAAAATGCTCTTTAAAACTTTTAAAGTGGATGTTACTTTTAGGCGCGATTTTTCATTATCTAATTAACTTGTGGTTAAGCTTATTCGTTCGTGATAGATGAAGCCTATTGGATAAAACATCAGGTTAAGCCTAACCACAACAAGATAACGAAAAACCAGGCCTTTAAGATTAAAAATTGAGTTCTATTTCAAGAATGAGATTCCACTGCAAAGAATTTAGAGAGTACATTTATATGTGACAAAATCGTGAGAATAAGAAGATTAGGATGTTAATGAAAGAAAAAAAAATGTATATATATATATATATAATCTTATCAGTAAACCAATGAAATCTGTCCTATTAATCGAAGTTTAAAATTCAATGAAATTAGACCAAAGGTTTACAATTTGCGACCAAAGTGACAACTGCAAATAAATAATTCATAATTTACCATCGCTTAGAATATAGATCACATGTATGATTAAAGCGAACAATTTGCTAATGTTCATACGTATTTACATGTCGATAGTTGCGAATACTAATATTCTTCTTCAAGCGCCACTTTTACATAACATAGACGCGATGTACCTTGTATATAAGCTTGTTCTTTTTTGCTGAACTTTTGCACCAGTTCATCTTTCTTTCTCTTCTTTCTTTCTCGAGAGAAAAGGAAGAAAGATGAACTGGTGCAAAAATTCACCTAAAAAGAATAGATCTTATAACATACAATAGTGTTTGGGACGGAGTAAAGTACTTATATAAATCAAATTTCAAAAGAGCGTAATAAATACGATTTGTTTTTCTGTTATACTAATTGTATGCAAAACGTAGGAAGCAAATCCGGTGAAAATAATACGCCGAAACTAAAGACCAGTATGGTCTAAAGGTCAATTAGCACTAATTAGCGCGGATGCTCGCAACTGATTGATTTAGGACGTGCCGTAAACGTTTCTTCAACTCTCGCAATCTCTTTATGTTTCTTTTGTTGGGTCTTGCATTCGACTTTTTTTTCTTAGGTATACCTTTGCATTTTTTAAAGCGATAAAATAATTCAACAAATTGTGCAAATAAATCTTTTTTAAAAATTAGAATAAGAAAAGTATCAGCAAACTATTACTTTCTTGAAGAATAAGTTTCTTGCTAAAGTTAAAAATCTATCAATTAATTAATTTTTAAATATAGTTTCAATTTAAAATGTTATTAAAATATTAAATATTATTAAAGTTAAATATTA
>NW_017259370.1:2491168-2505850 GCF_001594045.1 Atta colombica
AATATTATTTATCCATTTGTGATAAAACCTATCAAAAAATTTAAAAAATTTATTATTTTAATTTATTCAATTCTACTGCCTTTCTTCACAATGAGAAAAATGCATCCAACTTTTAGTTCCTTCCTTCGGAACTGCTTGTCCCACGCATGTCGATGTCAAACGAGAAAGCGCATTGAGATTGCCATGGATGATTCAGACAGGTGTTTTAGAAGTTCGTGCCGACGGCACGAAGTAATCACGCAAATGACAAGATAAATAATCATCCGCCCACATTGCAGATATTGTGTTGGCCAAAGCACGTTGCATGTAAAGTGCGTGATGTGTATCTCGCTTGAAGAATGCATTCATATATATGTTTTAAAATATACATATATTTGCACTTTACATACATTCATGCAAACGAATCGCGAATCTTAACTTCATGCAAACATTATATTCTGCCACGATCAGCGACTTTTTTCAACATAAATTGCATCTTGACAGAATGATGTCGTATATATGTAAAGAATGACAAGCCAAAAATTATATTAATTTAATTATATTAATATTAATTTTTTTATAGCACGAATTCTGTATAATAAATAAATTCAATTTAATAACATGTTACATTTTTTTTTAAAAACTTACGAAGAATGAAGAAGAAAAACTGATGCAATCTAGATTCGCAATGTAGCGATAATAAACCTTTCTAGATAAAATTATCAAAGATTCAAATAATGTACTGGAAACTATTAATAAATCAGTAAGACTGTTTTGAAGATCGCTAGAGTATACAAAATTATATGAATAGCATCATCTGGTTTACACATACCATATTTTAAATTTGCAATTTAATCAATGTAAAATGTTTCTCTTGAAGTGTAAAGCTAAATTCCGAGGCTTTCATTCATCGAATTCGCAGAAAACCTACTTTGCGAAAGTGTTTTTTTGCGTTTCGCTTGCACTAATGAAATGTTTCGCGGAATTTGCTTTTTTAACCGATAAATTTAGAATGGAATCTTGACTAATGTCTAGAATCGTATAATAATAAACAGAGATCACTTTTATTCGTTGTCAATTTATTTATAGCGGCGGTATTTTCAGTGCGAGTATACTGACCATCTTATTTTTTTCTTGCTCTCTTATAGATCCCTTAATGTGACCTAATGTTATATATCTGATATTACGTAACTTGCTATATTCATGCAACAATTGTGTACAAAAACTTTTTCATTTTCCGTTAAACGGCAAGAATCAGTTTTTATTATAGACATCTACAAATCGTACTTTTTATTCCATTTGGAATGGTTTTTAATTTTGTAAAAATTTTCTATGTAATTATTGCTTTAAGCGATGCCTTAAATTTAGTTTATTAAATTTAGTTTATTAAGCTTCTTTTCAATAAAAAGAAAAATAATAATGGAAGAATCGAATTTGCTTGATTAAAAAATAATTTAATTGTAGTTATAAAACCAAATTATACATTCATATATTCACAATTATAATTTATAAAATGCTGATTGTATTATATTAACTAAATTTTTCTAAAACATTATATTAAGATTTAGAATCCGGACCGTTTATTTTGAATAAATCAAACTATAGTATGAAACTTATTAAGGATCAAAGTGAGATATGTTTCAAATAATACATTAATACGTATGTATTTTCAAATAAATTAATTTCAGATATGACTGTGCACTGATAATTTTCGGATTTTCAACACAATCAATTTGAAACACTAATAATCCTTTTTAAATTAAATTAGGAAAATATGTAAAGAATTTTTTAAAAAGTTATATTGCGATGTGGAGCCTCAAAAGATTTCGCGAAAACCAGCCAGTTTAACGGAGCAAGACTCTTAGTTATGACTTCATCCCGACCACAAATCAAGGTGACTTATCACGCGCAGTAGAAATCACAGATAAGAAGGTAGAAATAGGGAAAGAAAGAAAGAAAAGAAGGAAACTAGTCACGATTCTGCTTCGTGTGGAATCCTCCTTACTTCTCCGTGCGATCTGTCTCGATCTCCTTACAGCGAGCTCGACGAATTCGCCTTATAACCCGTGATTTATAGTGGCATTTACGAGGAGTGTCGCTATAAAGTTCCATAATCCTGTCCCCACCACCCTGACAACGTTGGCGAATTTTTTCAGAAGTGACGTGACACCCCCCTCGACTTGAGACGCGCTGCGCGTGCAAACTTTCAGACGTGCTAGCACATTGTCAGTGATAACGATTTTTATTGTCGATAGGAAATAGAACATGCCAGATACGTCAATTTGAATCGCCATGAAATTTCCACTACGTGAATGTCCTTATCGCCTAGATATTTATCGTCGAGATTAATACATTCAAAGAAATGATGGGTTTCGCCTTCGTTCAAGCTAATCAAGCGACATGACAAATTGACGTTGACGTATCTGACTCACGTGAAAAGTCGATTTGTCAAATAAGATTTGTCAAGTGTTCTAAGAGATAAGGTAAATCATGTATCATTGATATTCAATATCAGGTATATTTATCTCTTTTATTATGGGTAAGCATTTCATTAAATTTCATTAAAATTTTATTAAAAACAGTGCATGTGAAAGAATTATGCTATCTCATTTAGTAAAGGAAATAGTGATCTCCTTGTACGATCATATCTCTCAGATAAATAAATTTCTGCTAATAAAACACTCTTTAGGATTAGATAAAGCGTTGGAATTATCGACAAATGCGATCATAAACGGGAGACATTGGAGAGATGCTGGCTATAATTTCCTGATTTAAGGGCACGTGACATCTTTGTCACGTGTTGTGTGTGAATATTGTGACGGCGATTAAAACCTCATTAGATCGGATGCGCACCAAGCATTTCTGGGGACCATATACGAGATTTAGAGCCCATCTATAGGGTAGGTCCCGGAGTGCTCGACGTGGTGGTGACGGCGGCGGCGGCGAAGAAGAACGTAGAGAGATAGGATCAGGCAGCTACATCCTGCGGGATCGCAACGGGCCCGGGCAGGGCCGGCCCTGCCGCGGTATCTAATCTGGCCACTTTCGGAGCCGCGGGTAGCCGTGTTTTGGCCGGGGATCGTGTTAAGGGGATTTACATTCATTTCGATCCTAATAACCCGATCCCTCGGATTCCGATTTGGAACACGATATCCGTCCTCTCTCGTATACATATACCTTGCCCCCTCTCCTTCACCTTCTCTTGCTTTTTCTTTTCCCCTCTCGTCTCCCGTTTCTTTCTTCTTCTCCTCTGCTAGCGCAACAAGCTCTTAAGTTCAGGGCATCAAGTGTCTCCTAACTTTCACCCCTTTATGAATGCTTTCTTCTTCTTATATCGCTCTTTCCTCGAGCCGGGTGCAGTTTGAAAATATCTACAACTAAATAAAACTGAATATTCTTTACTATACTTTGATTTTATATCATCTTTATTCTATTGGGTTCGTGCCAACTAACCTATATAATTTAATAAATGTATACTAAAATTTAAATCTTCTGCGTTTCAATTTTTCTTCAACATCGGCATGAACTTTCCGGACAACCCAATATAATTCTATATTCGTGTGTATCAGGTTAGACATCGGATTCTTGCAATTACATATTTTATTAGAAATAGATTGGGAAAAATAAGAACAAAATAGAAATTTCTTTTTAAAAAATTCATTCTAAAAATGCATTCTAAAAATGCGTATTTGTTTATATGTATTTTCTGTTTATGTATCTTGTCTGCATACAAAATTCATTATCTACTGATAACACACACATTGACTGTATTAATATGATTTCACAATATATCAATAACACAAAGTACTCTCTCTTTCTCTCTCTCTCTCTCTCTCTCTCTCTCTCTCTCTTCACCTTCTTTTATTCTTATCTTCATATTTTGTTCAGACCTGTTCTCACGCGTTCTCCGTCAGATCTTTCAATTTCTCATTTGATGCAATTTCTTTGACGTAATCTCGCACGTTCGCGACCACGAAGGGGATATCGATATGGATAGCCGGTCGCTTCGCGAGACAGAAGGAGGAAGCCGCACGAGAGCGATCGAGCAGCGAAGCGAACAGTGGAAGCGACGAGGCGTGCTTTGATTGCGGTGGACGAGGCATCATCACCCGTGGTCACTCTTCGTGGAGAGCCCGAGGAGCCTGTCGACGACGGGCGTGACGTGCCTCGGGGCCAAAATAACACGCCCCTGGTATCATCCTTCCCCCTCGTCCCGCCACGTTCTCGCTTTACGGGTCCTCCTCGGACTCTCCCTCCCCTTCCCCTGCCTCCTCGCTCTCGTCGCCATCACTCTGTCTGATCCTCCTTCACCTTTTCTCTCTCTCTATAGGTAATCCGTTCCCACAGACAAAAGGGCCTCGCGGTCCGTCGACTTCGATCTTCCTCCGCTGCCTCGATTGTCCCTCCTCGCGGTCTTGTCTTTCGCTCAGGTATGTAATAAGGATGTAACATGAGCTCCCCGGGACATGACGAAACCTCGATCGATCCCGCGACAGGTTCGAGTCTCCTTGATCGCGCGCGATCCGGGAGGATCAATCGGACTTTCCAAGAAATTGTACAGCCGGTCACAGCTAGTGAGAAAACCAGAAGGATTTTTGACGACTCGGTAAAGGCATTTGAATGTTCTTTTCATTGATTATCTACACAAATTTCACAAATTTCAGAACGCAACGATCAACAAGTTGTATAGCGAACATTTGCGAAATAAGATTAGAAAATTGAATGTTTTTAAGACGACTAATACCCATTTCTATCACTGTAGATTAACTAGATCAAACTTGGTTTAACTTACTATTTTTTTTTAGTTTTAAGAGTTAGAAAAAAATAAAGAACAAATTAAACCGACATTAAAGTTGATCTACATTGATAGAAATATAAATAAGTCCGCGTTCAAGTCTAATGTTCATTACTTTTTTTTATCTTGTCCTAGTTCTCAAAATCAGAAGAAGATAAAGAATAAGTTAAAGTTAATCTACATTGGTAGAACATAAGACGTCCAGTTTTATTTCATTATTTAAACCAATGAAAAAAATTGTGTATAATTAGTACAGTACTCTGATAAAATCCAGCCATATGTTTTAAGAACACTCTGTATATATCAACACTTCACACTACTCTGAAAATATTAAAGAGCTACTTTTTAAAATCTGCAGTTAATACCCACCTGAGCCTTTTAAGTTCTTTTTTGCCTTGTTGTCGCTCTCGTCCTACAGTGTTGCAACTTTGTGCTATGCAGGTAAGCAATAAGGATGTAACCTGATCTGCTAAGAGCGCAGAAACACAAGGATCGAAATTACGACAGGTTGAAAATTCCTTAGCGAGATTGATCGTCACATCGATCCGTTTCCCGAAAATCGCATATTGGCAAGATACGTTCGTTGTAAGAGAATTAATTCAGATTTTATTTAAAGAAATAATATTATAAATTTTATTCTTTAGATTATAAATTTTCTATAAAGAATTTAGAAATATTAAATACATATATATTTTGACACTTTTATTTTCCATATGAATAAGCTGCGCTTAATAAAATTTGCTTTGACTAATAGCCTGAAAAAAAATTAACCACTGTGGATTGAATTTTCAATTCACAATCTTCGTGGAGTTAAACTCGAGGAGATATTCGTTGTTTGACGAACTGCTAAAACAAAGATTCGTATGGCATACAAATGAACAGCTACGAGGCGAAAGAAATCAGAATAAAGATGAAGGAGGAAGAGATGAAGAGAAGCGTGAGATAGGTCGTTCCGGCGCAGGGATTGCTCTTCAGTCGTTACTGCTGGAACCATCTAGAGAGCTCGACAAACACTCGATGCACCTCGCACGATTCTCTCTGAAAGCACGACTACCATTGTTGCCGTGTCATCTCTTTGGTCCCGGGCCATTGTCCTTCGTGTACCGATCGCGTCTCATTTCGATAGTCCCTTTATAGTCGTCGATTAATCGAGACGAACCAATAATATAAAGAGAAAGAGGAATTGGGCTGTAAGAATTTTCATAAAAATCTGGAAGCAAAAAATGGTTGCTTTGATGTATAGTTAATCTTAAAAGTATCCATAAAAGGATTTAAAACTGTCCGCGCGCGCTGCGGACTCCTCTCACTGTCTGAGAATTTAAATCCTTGGCGATCAGCGGAATTGATAAAAGTACAGACACGACGTCGACCGTGTGGGTGTCACGAGGGTTACCGTCGAGGCGGAAGTGGCTTCCTGGAAGATCAGCTGACGCCTGGGCGGTTCGTTTTGTTGCACGGTGAATGGAACATTGGGGACCCACTCCCGAGGCCCTCGAATGCGGCCGGCATGCGGACGGCGGGAATGTCGGGAAAGAGGTGAAGGGTGGTGGATCGCGAGAGAGGAGGGGGTAAAGCAACGAGCACGTTAAAACAAGAAGATTGGAATAAAAGGTTGGCCTGGCCGCGGGAAGGTAAAGCCAGAGCGGGCCCGGAGGTGGAGAAGAAACGGAGAAGAAACCGGTGGGGGCGGGGCTCCGTCTGTGGATGCTGGTATGGAGCCCAGTCCTGCTTCGTACACCATCTTCCTTCATCTCGGATCCAACCAGACCCAACCCCCTTTCGAGACAGCAGTACGTGGCCCATCTTCGGGTTCCTTCCTTTGCTCCCGCCGTTTCTTCTACTTTAACGTGCTTCTCTTCTTCACATTTCTCTATCCTCCTTCTTTTCCACTTCCATCTTTTCATCCTCTTTCTTTTCATCCTCCTTTTGCTCCTTGACCTCCACACCCTTTGCCAGCGTCTCCAACTGTTCGGCAACACTCCGACGTCGTTTGTCTCGACGTCCCATTTCTTTGTTCTCGGCAATGGCTCGACAATTTTGCGGACGTTATCTGGGATTTATTTAACAAGCCGTAATATGCACTGAGGGCAATTAGTATCATGCCAAAACAGGGAAATTAATATCGCTTTAATGTCGCTACGTTGATTATATATCACAGAACGCATGCACGCGAGCGAAATCGCGGACGCGCGAGTTAACACGAGTTTACCCATACGTTTAAGCGATAAGATACGAAATATGTAAACGAGGTGTAAGCGACATGCGCTTCGTAATTAGTAGCTATCGGGACCAAGTGATGAAGGAGAGATAAAATAACATCGAGTCAGAACACGAAGAGAGCACCCTTCACATGATGCGACTCATCATCTCCCATCAACCTGACTGGTTTCTCAGCTACTGGCAGCTCACTATTTATAACATCACATATGTGTGTGTGCGTGTATGTATGTGCGTGTGTGTGTGTGCAAACCTTTTATTTGCTTATAAAAATTAATTGGATCTAACTTACCTTCGTAAGAAACTAAAAGAACTAAAAAGTATCGATAAACTTTTACAAATAACAAGATGTGTTTCATTACACACATTATTTTATAGTACAACAACAAAATTTGCCACATTGTTAGCCGTTGTTTTATTTTCCGATTAGATCGAGAACCATTATAATAAGTGGCCGAGCGATATTCCGAATGACGATGCTCCTTCAAACGATTTCCAGGAAACTTTCATCCTCATACCTCTTACAGAAATTGGGATTGGCCCAATTCCATTAAGGTCCTTTCTGTGAACTAAAGCCGCGGCTTCCCTTTTGCGTTTCACACGAACAGTCGTTTTCGGGAGCGTTCAGCGCGCGTACAAACACTCGGCTAAACTTTTTTCGATTTCCGCCCCGTAATTCTTTTCTTCCTCCCCCACCCTCACACCTTCGCGCAACGCTCCTTATCCCTAATGTATTACGGACCGGGTCATTTTTTACTCGAAATGGATTTTCATAAGACATTCTCGGCTTTGGCCGACCGCGCGCACTCCTTCTCACTCCATCATATCCTGTATCTCTTCAACTCCGCCAAAATATTTGTAAATAGATGTAAAGTCTGGGAGGGGCCCAGGGGGTACCCTGCTGTGCGAACAAGGCTCCCCATAGCGCACTACGGCCGATATATCTCTTGGGCCCTTCACCATTCTTCCCTCTCTTTATATGAGACTCCTTCATAGCCTTTTATACCTCCCCCTCCTCCATCTTCTTCTTCTTCGTCTTCGTCTTCTTCTTCTTCTTGACTCCGTCGTCATTCTCATACTCTATTACCTCGGTTCTCATCGTGCAGTGCAAGGACTACACGAAAGCCAAAGATGCATGAGAAAATTTTCGAGGATCGATTTTTGATTATAATCTTTATATCAAGAATATGTATTCAATATTTTGGTAACAGGTGAAATCAGAATACACATTCTTGCATATACATCCTATATTTATATTGTTTATAATTTGTTCGATATCTTTACACGGAAGCGACATTATATTGTTTATAATATCTTTACACGGAAGCGACATTATGAGGTAAAAATGTCTTATTTCAATCACCATAAAATGATCGATTCATTTTAAATGGATTTTTCCAAGCGAAGCATAACGGTGATCCTTCATTTCTGCCGGAAATATGCCAAGTCGATTGACTATATTATTAGATATTTCTAGCTGAACCATCAACTTCGGTTATAAATTTCGCGAAATGTATTACACACGAGGGAGAGAATTAAAGGGCATCTATTCAGCGGATCAGTTTTAGATATGCCGTTCGCAAAAGTTCATTTGAATCTCAGGGATTTTAATAGAAATTCATCCGACAGCCGTGCAATTCACTTGCGGCAATCGCGTGCACGTGGCGTGAAGGTTTCCATCGGTGCGGCGAGAGGATCCAAGTCCATGAGCACGAGGAAATAAAAAGGAGGCAAGAAGAGGTGGAGAAGGAAAGGTGGGACCGGTCCCCCGAGGGGGACGAAAGGGCCGTCGTCTGCACTCAATAGGGGCTAATTGCCGCAAGGAAAGCTGCAAATTCGTGGACATTGTTAGCTCCGTTCCATTCTCGGTTAATGTCGAACGGGTCTCATTGTGGCCGCGTGGATCGCGAGACCGATCTGCTTCGTGTTCAACGCACACCATCGAGTTACCGCCATTGAAATACCACTGAGAATAAAAAGGGGTGAGATGGTAACTCCGCCGGAGTGTGTAAAATTCGTCGCGGCCGCAGCGCGTTTTCGCGATCGACAGGCTCCTCACGACGGATGGATTCTTCACGAAGGCTTCCGATTCCCTTTACCTCCCTCTCCCTTACTCCTCCAAGAGTCAATTGTGCCCTCTCCCGAAAATTACTTTCTTCCGCACACTCGGTTGGGAATAAAAAGTGCAAAAGGAACTCCTTTGGTAACTTCGGGGAAGAGAATCTGCTCGATTTACACCGAGTGCGTTCACGCACAAGCGGGTTTGTCTGTGTCCTGATCAGTCAGCCGCATGATACTGCTCTGCGTGGGCGATTGCCCTCTGAGAATCAATTTGAACACGGACCTCGGACGCTTCGAATGCTCTTCGACAATGCCGCGGCTTCGGTCAATGGGGACTCCCTTGCATTTGGCTTCTCGCGCCCTCGATACGCCGCGTTCCGGATTAAGCCTGGGTTTACATGGGTCCTGTGCTATTGGGGCCCCTGTCTCACTGAGTCGGCTATCCATGCTTCGTTACGAGAACGCATACCCTATTGACTCACTGGAGCACCGCCTGACTGTCGTCGTCGTCGACGTAAAAGTAGACAATAAGAGAGAGAGAGAGAGAGAGAGAGAGAGAGAGAGAGAGAGAGAGAGAGAGAGAGAGGTGATTCCAGGCAAGAAGAGAGGAAGCGACTCGGCGTGACTGAATGATCCTCGACATCGGCCGTATTTATATTCCTGTTTGCCCGCTGATTCGCCACGGATCTGAGTCCGTTAAAGTCTCTTAAAGATCCCGGACCGATCTTATAACCGGTCAAAATACGCATTCATTTTCCTAACCGGCGATTCTCGCGACGGAACGATTGCTCTGTACCTGACGCCACTGGTCACGAAGAAAGCCCCCCTTTTTCCGCGTGCACCATGAAATCGGCTGAATTCCCGGGTTTGGACCGAGCCAAGGCGGACCGTCCTGCACGATGTTTTCAAATCGTACGGAAATCGTATTAAGTGGAACTAACCGGAAAAGTGATTTGAGATGAAAGAGTTTCTCGCTGAGAAAAATGAAAACCAGTTCTAATCTTAAATTTCCGAATGTATACTTAACTTAAATTCTAAATAATACCAGAAAAAGTCCTCTGAAAGCTAAGAGAAATATGTAAAAAGTCTAGAGCAATACTTTAAATCCCTAAAAATACATTTCAACATGTCAGATTTTGTGAGCTTATAGCATTAAAATAAACTTAGATAATATAATGTTTCTTTATGTCCACCATATTGTCTAAATAACCAAATGTATTGTAAATCCGGTTATTAAATGTTCAAGATTAACTTAAGCCATATACATTTACATTAAAAAAAATGATTATAATTGCTGTTTCTATCCTTAGACTAATGACAGTCTACCAATCTATTGCCAATCTTGAAATGTAATATTACAGAGGTGCAAGGAGAAACTTAACACTTTGGCGATCTCGGTGATGAACCAGTGGCCCGGAGTGAAACTGCGAGTTGTCGAAGGTTGGGACGAGGAAGGCATGCATGCGACAGATTCCCTGCACTACGAGGGACGTGCCGTCGACGTGACGACGAGCGATCGCGATCGCTCCAAGTACGGGATGTTGGCGAGACTCGCTGTCGAGGCAGGTTTCGACTGGGTTTACTATGAGTCCAGGTCGCACATACATTGCTCCGTCAAGTCTGGTTAGTAATTTCCATCATATCGTATTTTAAAACGTATTATCAAATGAAATGCAAAAGAATGTGCAAATTGCGATCGAATTGTCTTGTCGTTTCGAAGAGAGCGAGAGCATTAAAAGCGGTTAATCCGCGGACCTCATGTGGATTTTAATTGCGGTCATTTCGCTTTAATACTCGCATAAACGCCATGTCAATAAAGATGAGCGAATAAACTACCGGATAGTAGTTGTAATGATGTCATTTTATGCAATAAAGATGCTGAGGTTGGTGCAGTTGTATAATAACGTCGTTTAATGGAACAAGGATACTAAAATCGCTCTGTTCTTAAATCGCGAATGACAAAGTGACTTGGCGCCTTAAGTGCACGTATTACCTATACGGCGATATAAAATCGTTCAACATTGTTGATATTATTATAGATGTTTTTTTGTCCTTGTTTAATAAACAATGAAGACAATGACACAAATATCACTAGTAGCGCCCCTCCAAATCTTATAATAATCATCTTATAATAACTATAGGAGCATTTTATAATAACTATAGGATCATTGTATCAAATACACAAATTAGATTAATTTTTTTAACAAACATCTAATTGTAATAAATGAATATTATGTATTTGTCTATTCTTTTGTGAAAATTGGCGCCACTACTTTATTCGTAATTTCTAAAGATGTCTATTTTACCGACTCTTCATTTTTCTCTCATTCATTGAAAATTCATGCGATACGCGATAATATTAATGCGAATATTCGCGAACTCAGATTAAATCCGATTATTTCTATCAAATTCAATTCAAGTTCGAATAATCGATTAATTAAACAACTTGAATATTTTTATCTGAAATATCTCGAATACTTTCACAATTTCAGATATTTTATTAGATTTTAAAGAAATTATATGAATGTTATTATTAGCTTCAAATCGAATTCAATTCGATTCGAATTGAGATGTGAATCACCAAATTTTTTTGAAAACTCTCAAATAACATAAGTAAAAAGCAATATAATTCATCAGTTTTCTTTGTTGCTTCATTAACGAAAAACAATTTTCAAGAAATTATAAATCTCAGATTATGAAAAGAATATATTATATTTCTGTCATATATGCTAAACAATAAAACAATGGAAGAAATTTCTAAATACACCAAAAGATGACTCCTGCAGTATATTTAGAGATTCTATAAGAGAATTTGGCGATTCCACGAGCAATTTTGTCAAAACAAAAATGAGAAAAATGAGTATATATAATATCTCTTTTTATACATCCTATAATCTTATTTTAATTTACTAAAGTTGATAAAAACGATGCGAATCAAAAATTTGTCACCTCGTGATCAGATTCTGTTATATATATGTATATATATATAGAGTCTTTAATTTAATTATATCATAGCATCGTTATAATATATAATTTAATACTACAAAATATAATTAAATATATAATTTAATACTACAAAAAATATTTTTAAGACTTTTTTATGTTTCAAGAAACGAAAATTATTCCTCAGAGTGAAATAATTCTTAATTATGAGAATCTTCTGGCATATTTATTTTCTTTTTCGATCTAGCGATATTTACCTATACGAGAGCAATCAACGATTTGTGTTCGTTCCAGGCCACGGTTGGTCTCGAATTTCAAAATAAATGCCGATAAATCAAGGCATGCCTGTCGATCCGAATTAAATCCGAGCATAGAAATTGGCGCGAAACCGATACGAGTCGATGTTGAGGGGATCGAAAAGGGAAACAATAGGGTGAAGGGAAGTCAAAGTGCAACAAAAAGTGTGAATGCGATCCATGCGTGTTTAACGCTTCGTCAATTTTCATCATATTAACGTTAATTAATCGACAGACGATTGTGAGAATACTGCGATGACACATTCTTTTTGCACCGTAATCTTAACATATAATGCATCCCAAAAAATTACATTAAAAGACATTCAATTTTTTTTAAATGTTAATATTTACAAATTTTTTTCTACATCTGTAGTTTTATTGTAGTTTATTGTAGTTTTCTATGAATAGGATTTTTATAATAACTTTGTTTAGCTTTTTAGAGTACGTATTTAAAAAAAATATCAACATTTTTATTTTAATATTCATTCTTTTAATATTTTTTCTTCTTATTTATTTCATTATCTTAATTCTCTATGCATTCTTCGCTTTCAGAATCATCTTCAGCGGGTAAATCTGGTGGTTGCTTTCCCGGGAGGAGTCTGGTCCGAACGGAGGATGGTAGTACGAAGAGGTTGGACGATGTGCGTCTCGGCGACCGTATCGCCGCTGTGGACTCCCGTGGCGACGTGGTGTACAGCGAGGTGATCGCTTTCTTGGATCGTTCTCCATCCGAGAGGAGACAGTTCATCCGATTGACGACCAAGTCTGGCCGAGTGCTCACGTTAACGCCAGCGCATTTGGTGCCAATGGAGAGTGGTTCAGTGTTTGCCGCCAACGTGCAACCCGGCGATAAGATCCTCGTGAGCGACGCCGATGTAGCGAGCGCGAAGAACGAAGTGGATAATCGTTTGCGATGGGACAGTGTCAACGAAACGAAATTGGTCATCGAGGAAGGAGTTTACGCTCCGCTTACGATGGAAGGTAATCTCTTCGTAGACGACGTCGTCGCATCCTGCTACGCCATTGTCAACAGTCAGTCGCTAGCACATTACTCCTTCCTACCGTTAAGGATTTGGCATAGCGTGACATCCTTTTTCCTGCAAAGGTTGGACGACGTAAAACACTTTGCGACAAGACATAACGATGTATCCAGAACAGAATCGACAATGAGAGGAGAGCAAGAGGGTATCCATTGGTACGCATCGGTGCTTTATTCACTGTCCTTCTACGTGTTACCATCGAAAATGATCTACAACTGAGATTCGAAGCAAAAGAATTCGTGCAAAATGTAGAGTGAATCCTTAAAGACAAACTTAAGCGTTCAACGTCAACGAATGTCATGTTTTAAAGACTTTGGAGCTATAAAACTTAGGTGTTGATTAATTATCGAGACGTCGCCTTGTCTCTCGAAACTTTTTTTTATGGATCGTCGTTGTGGATTCCGGTTATACGAGTGTTAAAGATAGTTAATGTACGACCGTGGGGATGGAGTCACCGTTTCGAGAGAAATGCATATATTTAATACGTAGAACAAAAGACGTCGTTGTAGGCGAAAGACATAAAGTTGGCCAGTGACCTACTAGTGTTCACCGAATGACGTGTAGCATATATTAGATCTTTAGGACAATAGAAAAATAAATGAAAAACAGAAGCTTTAGGGAGAATTGGGACTTTTCTCTTCCACGTTTTAAATGTATGTATACAATATTGACATACAAATATTTCTTTTCTATATTTTTTAATATTCGCGATTCGTGTGCATCTCGTCCGATATACTTGTTTCTGAGATATCAAAGGAAATTACCTTTGTGTCATGGAAAAAGTGTGTAAGATAATTGCCGACTGTTCTATTGTAATGTTATTCCAAATAATCTTCTGGATGTACATGCGAGTAACGAGAAAGCGTCTGTATTTAAATATTCTAAAAGATTAATTTGTATATACCCCGCTTTTTTATGTTTCCCTCTTGTTGTGCGCAATGAGAAAGGGATGTGACCTGCTTCTTTTAACATTGCTTGTATCTCATAATTTAATGTATCCAACTGTAATGTATCCAAAACTGTAATTATGCGTCCGTTAATCGAGATGCACTTTTTTTCTTTTGAAACAAAATTAATATAAATTTGGACTTTCGAAAGTGCAAATGAAAGAAAGTGCAAAGAAAATGTGACTAAAAAAAAAAATAGATATTGTCACCCTCGATTGTGGCAGTAACTATCGAGTACCGCTGTATAATAATATTAAGTCGCGTTACTCTCGCCGTGTCATATTTTTAATAATAGTCAATTATAATCAATATATTAACAAAAGTTAATTATTATTTTAATAATATAAGAATTATTTTTCATTAAGAAACATAATTTAAATTATCATCAAAATATTATATATATT
>NW_017259370.1:2505950-2519126 GCF_001594045.1 Atta colombica
TTTGTATATTGTAGCACACAAACAAATTATAAATTATGTATATACCCCTTCCCAAAAAACTGAATTACATTATATTATTAACGAAAGCAGATCATCGTGTCTTATTATTTTCATACAACAATTTAATATTTTTTTAAATTAAATAAATAAGTTAGAAAATTTAAACAAAGAAAGTCATATAATACGTATGATGCACTACTCTATACAACAGAAAAATTTAAAAAAGTTAAGTCTTTTATTGTACTTATTGTTAATTTTCTTTTTTCCTTTCTTTCTTTTTCTTTCTCGCTTTTTCTTCTTTCCGAAATTTACTTAAAAAATTCTAAAGCAACTTCAACTCTATACTGCAATAGATCGAAACAAAATGTAATTAACATAAAGAATATCTTTGATATTTTTTTGTTATAAAAGATTTTTATATTTAATGTCTGAATTTTTCGAGCGATTGGATTTATATTTCAAAAATAGATCTAGTTTTATATAATTGTGAGAAACGAATATAATTTAGCGATCACTCGTGATGACGGATAATGATAATGAGACAACAGCCGGAACAGAGGACGAACTTGAAAATGTAAGATTAAATAAAGGGTTGAAAAAGACGATTCTCTCTTTCTCTCTCTCTCTCTCTCTCTCTCTCTCTCTCTCTCTCTCTCTCGCTCTCTCTCCCCTCCCTCTCTTCCTCTCTTCCTATCAATCCCTCTTTCTCTTTATTTAACCTTTTTTAATGTAAAAAATATAAATATGATATGATATATATATCCTATAGATTTATTTTAAGGTTATTTTATTGCAGTCTGGTGTAGTATTTCCGCATTTGCAAGAACTTGAGAAAAGGTTTTTCGAAATTGTCGACGATGGAAGTGTTACTGAAGCTCGATTATTCTTGGAGCAACATCCAGATTTCAATATAAATGCCATCAATTTTCAAGTAAGTATATAAATTTCTAATTTCCCAATTTGAAGAAGTATAAAATATTAATATCAAAAAAAGATTACTGTATAAAGGTTATATAGATTATTGAGGAAATACATTTGTATGGAATCAAAAGTCTATGAAGTTATTTCCTGATTTGCAATTAACCACTAAAATTATCAATAATGATTCCAAATATTTGCAAAACAAAGAAGGAAATGAAGCAATTAAATACATATTATTATTTGCAAATACTGTTACCGATCAAATGTTTAATTATACCATGACGGAATGAGTTTTCCATAAATTATTAACCATTAGACTTCATCTATTTTCTATTTGATTTGTTGGACTACCCATGAAGCCATACAAATGGCGGCTTCAAACCAAACTCTTGAACAACTCATAAAGATTTCCAAATTTATCTTTTTTGTCACTGACTCCATGATTTAAACGAATACCGTCACTTATGTTAGGGTTCACCGAAAAGACACTGCGCGTCAAAAGGAAATATTTTTCGCAGGTTTGTCGATGTTCAGGTTACCTTTGTAGGTCATCTTTAAATCTTTTTTTTAAGAGCGCCTGATGCAATTTAAAATGGTCTATCGTTCTATCATTTTACTTATTCTTTAATGCTTAGCAAAAAGAGAATCAAGAAAAATGGATTGCAATATGAATTAGTCACTTACTTTAATAGTAATTTACGTTATTGGAAGATATTAATGTATAATTTTTTATTTAAAAAAATTAATTTTTATTAAAACTTTCGAAGTTTTATATATAATATAAAATTTTTTTATATAATCTAAAAATATTTATTTATATATCTTAAGGAGCGAATCCAACAGTTTTAAAGTCTTTTACAAACTCGTGTGGTTTACTCCGTGCAAGAAACGGCGGAACCAATACAGGAAGAAGGGAGACAAAACGAAGAGAATGAAGGCGATGCGAAGTCCAGTTATCTCAGATCTTTACCCTATAGAGGAACATGTACCCCCCGTGGAATGTTTCCTCCATCCATTCGGTCAGCGCGGTAACCATCTGTGTGCCTCTCTCTTTCTCTCTGTCTCTTTGAGAGGGTTTCAGAAAAGCGACCAAACTTTCGTTTGACTTTGGGACCGAAATGCCGAAGCGGCACGAAGAGAGACGGCACGCGAATGGAAGAAGAGGAGAGAAAGAGAGCGGGGGAAGAAGGAGAAAGACAGAAGATAGAAGGGAACTCGATGGAAGAAAGAGAGAAATGCACAGAGAGGAGGAAGCTGGGTGTTCTCCATGTATCTTCAGCTATATTTCAGACCGTCTTTTTACAAGACAATGGTTTCAACTGAGACCTGATAAAAATTATTCAAATGACTTGCCCCGTTATAAATTCTATATGGGAATTCTCTTAACATTGGAAGCTCTACTTGTGTGCCTTGGCGTGATCTATGATACATCAATAAACTTCCCGAATTTCGCCAATTTGTCCCATTATTCTCTGATAGAACATTTAAGTCCCTTTAAACTATTTTTTTTTAATAAAATAGAAACGTAATGTATAAAAAAGGTATATAAAAAATATAAAGTTAAAACATTCATAAAAGGATTATCACACACGTTAAACCAATAGAACACACCAATCATGTTACCAAGTGTTTTTGCTTACGATTTATCCTTTACAAAAGAAAAATTGCAAAAACAAATGACAAACAAATATTTAGCAGGACATAAAATCTGGTCGAGTCATGCATTAAAGGCAGCAGCTGTCTATTGTTAAGGGACAGCTAACAAGAACTTTTTGGCAACATATATCACGATCTGTTATTGTCGTTAGGCGTGTGGATGTATATGGATATTCCCAGGGGCTTGTCGAAAAGCCAAAATATCAGTGAATATTATTGTGACTGGTGTCGGCAACAACAATGGTGCTGGTCCATTGTTGGGGTCCTCTGTAAACGCACCGCAGATGGGCGAGAAACGTCGTCGAGCCATTCTTCCTACAAAAAGGGACACAACCGAGAAAAAGAGTGGAGCCGATAGTCTTCTAAAAGTCGATCTCACTACAGGAAGAGACCGTGGCAAGAAAGAATTTCGAGAAAGTCCAGAAATTTTTCGGTCATTCAACCATTATGGCATACCGCTTTACGTTTTCTTATGCAAATCGTTATTTCCGCTACTTCGATTATCGACTTATTCGAATTATATAAGTAGGGACAATAGAAATGGAAAGAAAAAATAGTTTTGGAGAATCATCCATTGTGTTTTGATTTACTTCTCTTTACTTTCAATTTTCTTTTCTAATTTATGAATAAGCGAACTTCCTTCGTCAGTTAATAAACTTAAGACTCTTGAGTACTCACCATATTGAATCGTGACGTCATAAGTGAGAAATGTCACATTAATTTTTCTTGCCATTTGTAAAGAAAGACAATTTGAACAAAACGAAATAAGAATAGAATGAGAACGCTGTAAAACATTTATAAAAATGGGTCGAAACCATTCTTATTCCATCTGACTTATATTTACTGACTGACAGTCAGTAGGTAAATAGTCGAAAAAGTGGTGAAGTGAAAATAGGCTACGCATGCGCATTGAGTAAAAACTAGTAAATGCACTTTACGTGCTTTTTATAATTGTTTACTAATTATCAAAGGGGATAATGATAGTCTCAATCTATTTTTACATTTTTTACAGCGATCTCATTATTTCGTTTTATTCAAATTGTCTTTATTTATGTTATGCAAAAAATCAACATGTCGCTTATTTCTTGTTTATGACATCATGATTCAATATGGATGTTGAGTACTCAGGAGCCTTAATTGAATGCCTCATTTTCAGGGTGTGAGTGCGCTGCATATTGCTGTTAACGACAGAAATACAGCGATGGTTGAGTATCTGTTGTCTCATCCAGATATCGATCCGGGCGACACGCATCTACATGCAATCAGAGATAATCAAGTGAGAATCGCTGTGCTGATATTGAATAAGCTGAATGAATTGACACCGGGTCTCGAATATGCTGGTGTCACTCATAGCCCCGATTTCCCGGATGATACAACACCGCTCGCGGTGGCGGCACAATACGGGCGTTTCGAGATGATTGATATACTCAGATTCCGACGTCATATTTTGCAGAAACCACATCCGCCTAGTTGCAATTGCGATGAGGTTTGCAAGTACGATACGTCTGTATATCGAACCGTTTGAAAATAACATTTGCAACTTTAATTTATAAAATGTTTTCATTCAAGTCACGACTAGTTGAAAATATCGCAATTGAATAATTTATTAAATAATGAATAATTTATTAAATATTTCATTAAATATTTCATAAATTATTAATCTATTTCACAGACCAGAAAGGGAAAAGGGTGATATCGTGACTTTAGAAAAAATGAGATTGTTTATATATAGCGCAATATCGAATCCAATATACCTTTGTCAAACTGAAGAAGATCCCATCTTAAAAGCTTTTCAATTATCGGCCGAGTTTAGTAAGGAAGCTTCATTTGATAAAGAATTCTATCCTGATTATAAAGCATTGTCCAACGTTAGTGAATCTTATTCTTTATTCAAATTTATTGGATATTAATAATTATTAGCAAAATTATTCATTTAATTAAATAAGAAAGACAATCTGTATATAGAAGAATGATAAATTATTTATTATTAATATATTTCGATGATATCTGCGATATATCAAGATGTTATATTGCTTATAAAAAGTTAATAATTCACTTAGTTTTGTGATAAAGGAGGTGTCTCAATTCGCTACAGAGTTGATCGATTGTGCTCGTACCGCCGAAGAAGTTCAATGTATATTAAGACAAATCACTGGTTTTGGTCGTACCTCTAGTTTCGAATATCCCCGACTCTTACTAGCTTTGGATTACGAGCAGAAAACCTTTGTAGCTCATCCGAATGTACAACAGGTATCACAACAATATAATAATCGATATTTAAGCGAAGTCTTAACGTTGCTGTAGTTAGTACTAGATAATTAAAATTAAAAAACTTTTTATTTTAAATGAAAAATCAAAATAATTTATGTTTTTATGTGTCTTTTTGCCTTAATTTTAATATTTCTTATCAGATTTTATAAAATTTATATAGTAAAATCAAAGCTTAACTTTATATAATACTTGCCAAAAATAAATTTTTAAATACAGAACTATTTTAAAATAAAATACTTTGCAAACTCTCTCTCTTCTATCACGAAAGTTTTCGCAAATTAAGAAGTTCTGTCGAGAAGTTATATTTGATTTTCTTGCAGCTCGTCGAGAGCAAGTGGATTGACACGTGGCATGAATGGAAGGTTAGAAACCCGTTGCTCAAGTGCTTGACGATAATTCCGCGGATTGGCATGCTACCAATCATGGCGTTTGTCATGTTACTCGCACCGAATTCGAAACAGGCCAAGTTCTATGAAATTCCGGTTAACAAATGTCTCTCCTCTGTGGCAAATTACTTGATATTTCTCACGTTCGTATTTTTGCAATCGCAAAGCGATAAAATCGAACAACTTCGTGGACCACCCAATACTGGTGCATGTCTAATTAACTCGGACTAAACTTAGATTTTGGTTAAATTTCTTTTTAAGTCAACTTATTTTCTTCAGGATACGAATGGGTTCTCGCTATTTACGTGATATCATACACAGCAGCATTCGTTCGACTCTGTATTGTGGACGGTCCGGTTAGATGCTTTAGAACGCGTACAAACTGGTAAGACGAGCATTAATTGATAATAATTGTTAATTAAATCTTGCACATAAAAATTCATATTGCAAATTTTATAATCTAATTAATATATAATTATGATCGTCTTTATATAAATAATATGATTATTTTTATATAAATTAAATATTCTTCCTATACAATGCAGGTATGAGCTTGTTATGATCATATTGTTCATTCTGACGTTTCTCTTCTGGATAGTTGCCGCATTCGATGTTAGAATAAATGGTCAACGTGATTTAGAAAGAAAATACTGGCACAAATACGATCCGACTTTAATAGCGGAAGGAATATTTTGTGTCGCAACAATCATGGCTTTTTTTAAATTGTTATTTATCTGCCAACTAGATTATGATCTAGGACCTTTGCAACTTTCTTTAGTTAAAATGATTAGAGATGTCGGTCATTTTGTTGCAATATTCGGTATCATTGTTATGGCATTTGCAATTGGTAAGATATGACACATATTGATCTGTATAAAGTTTCTTATAAAGTATCAATGGAATAGTTGCGAAATTTTATTTAGCAAATTATGCATAATTTTAAAGTAATATTATTCCAGAACTTTCTATATTAAAAAAATTAGTTTACAAATCTAATTAGTTTACAAAGAAAAGCAGCTTAACACCGATTTAAAAAATCCTTTTTTTTAAATCTGCTTTATAAACTTGAGACATTTCTTCAGGATTGTGTCACCTTTATCAATATTATAATGGAATGGTGCAAACTGATGACGAATCAAAACTAAAAACTGAGCAAGAAAGTTCTTTCGTCGATCTCAAATCTACTCTAAAGACTCTCTTTTGGGCTATTTTTTGCATGAGTCCTGTAGAAAGTGCCGACGTAATTATCGAAAATCTTCCAGGTGAAAGGGATTCAGAGACAATAATTAATTATCATAGCTTCACCGAATTTATCGGTTATTTTGCCTTTGCCAGTAAGTGCATTTACTATTTCATTGACACTCTACGAAAATATATTTTATAGATAACCGTCTTAATAACCTGCTTTTTATTTTTCAGGTTTTCAATTTATTTCCGTGGTAATCGTTTTGAATATGCTAATTGCGTGTATGGCGAATACTTTCATCAAAGTGACTGATAATGTCAATGTAGAGTGGATCTTTGGTCGTACTGAAGTTAGTGAAAATTTATAAGTATTTTACATTCGACGTTTATTTTTCATATTGCAAAACAATTTTTTTTTCTAGCGAGCCATGTAAAAAATACAAAAAATAATATCTATGTAAAAAAGGCGAAAAATGAGAGAGACGTGTTAAGTTAAAATAATAAATTGTAGACCATGATAAATGTCAATAGCATATGACCTATCACTACTTTTTCAGGCTTATGTCGATTTCATGCTTACAACAACGCTCCCACCTCCATTCTGCATTTTCTCAATTTTCACGGGATTGCAGCCAGTGATCGAGTACATAAAAATATTGATTAAACCACCACCTGGTAAACGGGCACGATGGGATTTTATAAATTGTTGTTACATAGTCAGTATATTTCCAAATATTTTCAGTATACTTTTTCATAAAGCTTCGCAATAAACTAAATTAAAATTAAAATACCAATGCTGATTTAATTCAATTAAAATACCAATGCTTATTAAATCAAATATCAAATTAAATTTTACAAAACGGAAGTATACATTGAATAATTTTTCGTTTCTCTTTTTGACATTTCATTCGTGTTTTATCCATTAATAAGCGTTACTGTTATTATAATAGATCAATTTATAATTAATAAATAAAAATAGAGGTGCGATTTATTTATTTAATCCGTATTTTATTATAGGAGGATCTAGAAGAAAAAAAGGATGAAAAATTCGCAGAAGTTATGACACAACTGGTACAACGTTATCTCCGTCGACACGAAAAGAAAATGGAAGAAACGGATATACAAAAGTTGAGAAAGGAATTAAAAGAATTTAGCAACATTCTGAAGGAAGCGCTTAGTCCATCTTGAAAAAGATTTGATTTTCTCTAATATATTCTAATATTTCTATTTATTTTTTCATATAAATTTTGTAATTCTTTGCACAGTACGTATCAGAAAGCATGATAAGACTTCAATATCTGTAATAAAGATTAATAGTTTTTATACTTTATTATAGGAAATAAGAAATATTCTTTATCAGTACCAAAAATAGAAGTAATTTATTTTCATAATGATTTTGTTTATGGAATTTAAATAAAACAAGCGAAAAATATCACTTATTAGACGGAGCTGTTTAATGTTCGGAAAATACATTCTCTTCGCATTTGCATTTTTTTCAAAATATCCTGAAGAGAACAGAGATTATTATACAATACATATATAGATAGACTTTGCACGTAATAGGAAGACATTGATAGTTTATGCCATTATGCAAAAGCAATTTCCTATAATGAGTGATTGTGAATTTATTTGCAGACAACTTCCAAGATGAATTACATGTCGAAAAGGGTGAATTAACCTTTTCGGATAATCGAGCAAAGAAAGACTCAAAATGACAAATTAAATTTACATTTCGAGACCGAGAAATTATTCTCAAGAATTTATCTTCACCCCTATCTTTATAATCTTCTGATGAATTATTTGCCACCTATCCTCTCTCTAGCAACTCTTATTAATAATTTGTGTGCGATACTTATGACAACGTAATTTACATGTTTCAGGCACAATTAACGAAGTGTATTATATGTAGTTTGGTGCGCCTGTAATCCGTCATTAAAAGACGTAATTGTTCAGCAATTTGTGCAACTTATTTTCATCGTAATCTCGTAATATTACGTTTTTCAATTTCTACTTCCAAGATATTCTTCCAACAAGATCTTCGGAGAACAAGAAATTCATACGTTTGCATAAATTTTCTTTTTTCTTTTGACGTGAAGAGAACTCATTCCTAAGATCTGAAGCAGCGTTTCAGCTCTGTATACATACAGCTAATTTTCCAGAGAGTATAATCTGCGGGAGCCATTCTGTTCTCAATCTAAATTCTAAATCTTAGCTATCATAGACTGAAAATATTTAACTGAGGATTTCGTTCGAGGGTAAACGTAAGTTTATCGAAGGGAGATAGCGTGGTGCTGCTGAAAATTGTGATAACAGAAATATATTGAAAGAAATATATTGTCAAGCAAGCGACAAATATAATGTACGAGAAGAAATTTCATTCAGTTGAAGCGTAAAAAAGTTTCCGTTGCCAGTAAATATAGCGAGTATAGCAATAACATTATCAAGGAAATTAACTAGAAAGCTCTCGGTAATTTCAATATAACATCAATTAATCGAAAGCTTGATGACATTTCATGCAACGAACATTAATTATCTCGCCTATGCATCAATACAATGAGGATATTTCAAGGATACGATTAAAACATCACGAATAATTCACTGCTATAATACTGTATATATTGAGAATATAATTTATTGATTAATTAAAAATAGATTATTTATCTATATGTAATTCATTTTCAAACAAAAGTAAAAAGAAATTGTTCCTAATTTTGTTAATTATTTCAAAAAAACACTTAGTGATTTTTTTTTATATTTTCATCAATATAAATTGACATTTTATTTAAAGAGTTATTGTAATATAATAGTTAAATTTATATGTATTAATTTGATAAAAATAATAAACGTGTCAGAAAAACAAATAAAATTTTCAATAAATTAATGCATATAGAAATTTATACACGCCAAAAAGATTTAATATTTGGAAGGCATAAAACATTTAAGGGAAACAAATAGCAATCAAAAATATTCTTCAAACGTAATGGAAAAATAAATATTGCGCGAAAATAATCAATTCACTGAGAACAAAATGAATTATTCATACACTAAAAAGGTGAATTTTTTATCAAGGATTGTTACATACTATAAAGGGATGAGCGAAGCGAGAAGGGATGTGAGTGGGAGCAGCAGGAGTTCATGAGGATGCGCAGACAGAGTTACAATGGACTGTTCGCTGTCACAGTTTGCACGCAACACTCGCGCTGTAAACAACGTTATAGCAGAGATTTTTCTGTGATTGATATTAAAAATAAAAATTAATTTTGTCTTCATATCGATTTTTCGTGAACGCTGCGATTATCTATCACGTGACTTCAATAAGGAAAAAATTTGACGAACTTATTTTTAGTTTAAATAACGCACCGAAGTTTGCTTTAAAAGCGTTATTTTGTAATTAGTATTAGTATCAATCTCATAGGAGTGTAAAAAAATTGCTTGTAAATTTGAAGAGGAAATTTATTGATTTATCCAATGTACAGTGATTGTTGGAAGTGACTACGAAGAATTCTACGAAATTTGAAAAATGATTATTGGAATGATGTATGGAACTCAAAGTTCTTTCCTTTACCGCGCAAAATCGTAATGCTATTTTGATATCTAAATGCGAATTATTCAATGTCAGCCGATTCCTAAACGTTATATTGAAGTAAAATAGACCAAGTTGCTGTCAGCTGTGTAGGATATATGAGATCAGTAGGACGAGAGAATGCTATGAAATGTCAAGGAACGGAAATCCAAATGGTATTCAATTTGCCGAGTCTGAGGTGAATGGGAGCGAGACGAAGTTCAATGATGCGAAAATCGAATACTTCATATCTATGAATCGTTCTAAAGGGGGATGAAGAACCGAGAATCCCTTACGATATCATAAAAATATATAGGTAAGGGGAAAATCATTTGATTGATGATCGTTTTATTTTATATATACATATACGACGTTTTATTTTATATATACATATACTTATACGACATATACATATGTCTGTACATATATTTATAGAACATATATGTATTACACATACCGTATATGTATAATATATTATACATATAATCGCTAATTTCCTCGGATGAAAATTATGATTTTAATGCTAATAACAAAAATTACTGTTTACGCTTCTCTCGTTAATTTTAGTCGTTTTACTCTAGCATTAAAAGTAAATCCTCATTTCTTATATTCTCCGATAATTTCATCTGACATTATTAATCCCCATGACAGATAACTCGGATTAAAGTGGGTTGTTCCACCTTTCGGTAACTTTAGCTCACTATCTTACTCACTTACTCCCTTAATTATGCTCTCATTTTTTTTATTCTTTTGTTTATCTCGTAGGTAAATTACTACATAAGATGTTAATTTACACCTTATTATCATTTATACCACAATCATTTATCCGAAGATGGAACAACCGGCCCTTAGGGAGTGTCGAAATGAATATCTATAGTCACGACAATAATTTGAAAAAAAAATAAAAAGAAAAAATAAAAATAAAAAATAGACAATTAAAAAATCTTCTAAAACACATACACAGAGATATCTATCGTATATTTATTGTATCTATTTTTACGTATATGACACAGAGTGTTTTAAAATAACACTGTTTGAAGGAATGAAAAATGTAAACATTTTCTACGATTCATATCTAGAAATAATTAATAACAAAATGCTAATAACAAAAATTAAATGTAAAATAAAAATAACACTAATTATAATGTACAATCTTAAGAAGATTGAATTATAGAATGAACACAAGTCATTTAAATGGACTTACATAATCTTTCCACAAATTTCATTTATTTTTATTATTCCGTCAAATTTTTTTATATTTGTTATATTTGCGCATACATTAATATTATTTTGATCTTGATTATTTTGAATATATTAAAATTATGTTTCTATACGTGCAAAAAGTTTCTTATATAGTATAAATATGAAGCATCATCTTCAATCAATATGAAATTAGATCCTCTATATAAATTATTATCAAAGGAACATAAAGCTTGTCAGTTCCGAAGACAAGTATGCCATTTAGAGTGCTTTTACTGCCTCAAGGAACCAATATTTACGAATAGACTCAGCGGTTTTGCGAGGGTGAATTCATGTAAGAGAATGATGAATCGGAAGTCGTAAACGTGATATCTTTCACGAAGAAGATTTGACGTACTATGATATAATAAAAAGATGTCATATATTTTGTATATATTTTTCCTCTTACTTTACGTAAAATATATTTCGTATATATAAAAAAATGGCGATTTATGTATCGCCTCCTCCTCCTCCTCCTCCTCCTCCTCCTCTCTCTCTCTCTCTCTCTCTCTCTCTCTCTCTCTCTCTCTCTATTTTCCAGGAATTTTAATTCCGAATCTTTTCGCGTTACATCAAGAAATATCTGGTCTTGCAATTCATAAATTTCGCGCATAGTTCATGTAGCGAAGAAATGTTCATTTTACACAGTGATGTTTAACATCGCGCAAAACTCTGATTTTACATACCCGTGTCCGACATTTCTAACATAAATTCCCTAAATGATAAATCTGAAGATATATCAGTTGACAGACATCTAAGATTTATGTGAAAAACATTTTCATCTTTTATATCTTGAGTTATTCACAAATTTATGGTTCTACATGTTTTAATGTATGTATTACGTACGATGTTCGGGATTTCCGTATTCTCTTTCATCCGCAATAAAATGCGATTCTCTCCTGAAGTACACATGTACTTCCTTAGATATAGATCTTGTCTGATATTGTCTTTATTTTGGTGATAGCGAAGAGAATATATTCGGACTTGTTAGAAGTGTTAGAATTCAAGTAGAAATGTAGATAATCGATTGAGCGAAAGTGTCTCGTACACAGCGAAAAAAAAATAAAAATAAAAAAAGGAAATGTTATTACGTCGAATGTGAAAAAGGGTAAGGCCTGCAGTGATGATTGCGACAGCGTGGAATTACTTTTTCCCTTTTTGCTCGATTTTCCGCCAGCCATCCTATCGTTACATTCGCTTCTGTGATGATCGAAAGACGTAAAAAATTCTACGCATTTAATCTAATCTACTGATAATTCGGTACACGGAAATATATCGAATTAATATAGAATCTATCTCGAATAAATAATAATTTGTTGTGATATATTAACACATTGAGTTTGAAACTTAACGAATAAATGTAAACATTATCATAATAAGAAAAACCTTAATGTGGATGCCAGTAAAACATTAATCGTAAAACGAAATCGACAAATAATTAAGAAAGAACAATGTCTAATAATAGTCAATTAAAATTAAAAATTGATTAATTTTTACGCAGTAATGGAAAATGTACTATCATTTTCCGATAGTTCTTATTAAGGTTATTTTTTCGAGCTACAAATTACAAATAAAAAAAAAATATTTTTTTTGCAGCGTTCAATCGATTAGACTTATTGCAAAAAAATTAAAATGCGTTAAATAAATATTTGTTACAGCATCAACAGCGTCAAATTCACGAGACGAGATGGATGGACTTACAATCGCTGTCATTGTTCTCTCGATTTTCTGCTTCACAATAATGATCGTGATGCTAGTCTGTTATTTTTACGCTTTTCGAAATTTATTATGCCCGCCAGAAAGGAGATCCAAAAGACGACGTCGAGGGAATCCCAGAGGAGAGTTCGATAACGCGAACAGAGCCGTGATACCATTGAACGATATCGCACAAGAAGAAAGTATGCCCACAGAATCCGATAAAATTTGAAGATATATATACTCGAGTACATATATATA
>NW_017259370.1:2519226-2524790 GCF_001594045.1 Atta colombica
CATTTAGAAGAAATTTCTTATAACAATTAAAATCATAAAAATGTGGAAATAAAACATGTTACACGGAACTATACAACTAATACAACTAATACAACTAACGATCATCGAGAAGAATATTTATATACTTTTGACAAACATTATATTCTTACAAGAGAGATTCTGATTGCAATATAAGGAAGAGGAAAAATTAATATACACACGAGAGTTTAATCGTGTATACATTCGTTCATTGTAAATATATGTTATAAATCTGTTATATACATAATCAGATGTACATACATATACATATATACACTATATGCCATTCGTTTATCGCAAAATGTATGCAATAAAAGATCTGGTAAAAATATTCGACATTAGTTATTTATAACAACCATATCAATTATTATGTATATAAAATAAATTTTTATTCATATTTTTCCCATATGCATTATACCTGTAATGCATGCAATGCACATCTCTTTTGGTAACTTATATAATTAAAGTCTAAAGATCTCAACTCAAAGAAGATATTATCTCAGAATTATCTTCACAAATCACAACAAGATGCTAATTATCCACGAACTGAAGGATATCCATGTTAGAGATAATTCACATAAAACTTAAATATTATACTATACATAAAAATAATACGTAATTTTTTCAAGATCGTATATATTAACTAAACCATCAAACATTGCACGAATGAATATGCAATGAAAAAAAAATGAATGTTTCTCATTTAATCTGAACTTAATTTTAATTTTGTTTTATTATTGGATTATCGAAAATCTGCTATATCGTCAACCAAACAAAGAAACAAAGAAATATATGCTCTTTGTTTTATAAACTTGGTTTTATATTTAAATATTATATAGTACGTCACGTTTTCTTTATAGATATAAGAATCTAACAAATTCTTCTGAAAAACAATAGCGGCCTTTATATACACAATCTTACCATATGCCAGGAGTGTACAGGTTGAAGAAGAAAATCAAAATCGTAAATTTAGAGCGTCATTCAAGAACGTTGAAGATCACACACTCTTATGCTTGAGTATAGATTTAAATGAAGGTAAAATTGTTGCAAAGATTGTTATTACATCTTTATATATTCTTAAGCGCACATTTCATTTAATTACGTTCAAGAGCAAAAATAAAAACTTGTGTTTTATTACATTCTTGCTTGGTTTCTGAAATTTTCAAATTTAGAAAATTCCATACTCTTGCATGGTTTCTAGTGTACAAGGATTTACATGCGCTCTTAACTCTGCCATTCTATTTGAACGCACAAACTTGCACGTTCTTATTCAAGGCATTTTAAATGACATCAAGCAAATGATAGTGGGAGCTCTGTATTTTAAATAAGCGCCAGTGTACAGCAAAGTGAAAAACAAAAAAAGAAAGGAATTTTCTGTATTTTTTTTCTGTTGTAGCATATTCATTGCATATCCACTAATTATTCACATACATACATTAGATGAATGATTTAGATATTATAATAAAAGAACATTGTAAAAGCCAAAAATAACATTGGAGACACGGTTTCGAAGATGAAACGTTTCCATATAAATTTAGCTTATGGAAATCGATTGAAAAATAGTTTCCGGTATTATAGTCATTATTTATTACTAGAATGCATATCCTCAATAATTGAAATTAAATAATGTCGACAAAATTAACTAGGGTATAAAAATGTGCCTTTCAAGAGAATCACTCTCATGCGCTCTAAGAAAAGCGTTATAGCTTTTCCTAAAATGCATATTTTTTCTCGTTTTTTTCTTTTAATGCAAGGGCCTCTTTCTTTGTGGCAAGAGCCACATTTTGCTTGGCTTGGGCTAATCTGCCCATGTTCTTATTATTCGCGCTTTTAAAGACTCTTTCTTACCTTTTTAAAACGTGTACTTATTTGTACGTACATACTTAACTATAACCTTGAAAGTTTTTCAACAAAATCAGGTAAGATTGTTCATATAAAGGCTGCTATTGTGCAGATGCGCGAATACCTTTCTCGAAAATGCACTTGATTAGCTGATTTGATTGTCAGCAACTGTGAGTTGTTGTAGTACCGAAAGTACTACTTGGCGCAGAGTCTAAGAAATTAATATTTAAATCAAATTTCATACAATTTAGAAAATAAAATAAAGGACGTATAAAAAATATAGTTGTTTACCTGAGGTTTACATTGTTCCTCCAGCCAACTGAACACGCAGCCAGATAATTCCGTGAAGTTAGCTACAGAGATATTGAACGTTTCGAAAAGGCGATTCATTATTGCCTTGAACTGCAACACAATACAAATAATATAGTTATCATAATTGTGGTAATTTAAACAGAAATAAAAAGTATTTCCATTACCACTTGAAACTTCATCTCGTCCGAGATACGCAATTCTGCTTGTCCTGGTTGTGTTTGATGTGCTTTGACAATCTGTTCGTAATTGGCTTGCATAATGCGCAACGCGACGACTTCTTTTCTCAGTGCATTACGTTCGTCCTCTTGTTTCTTCTTCTGTTGCAATAGAAACTGTATGTAATCGATGGATTTTTGAAGTACTGTAGCCTTGGAAATCTTATAGCCTGAGGAGTCTGTATGCTGACAAGTTGGAACTAAATCCTGAAGAGAATCATAACCCTTCTTGATAGCATCTCGTCTCTTCTGTTCGGCCTGTGTATGAGCTTCTCTCCTGCGCTCCTTATAGCTTATTTTGTTATCGCTATCTTCATCTTCTGAACATATCATTCATCAGTTAGTCAATTATATTACTGAGCAAGTACTTGATGGAAAACAAATACTTACCTGTATTATGTGCGGAAGAAGATGGCGTGTGAACTGACCCTGTGCTGCTACAACGGGAGAAAGTATATTTCTCTGTGGGACTAGACGGCTCCAGTTTCATGTCATTGTCTGGTTCTACATTACCACTGCTAGCACGCATCGTCAAATTAGCTGTTAACAAACATACAATACGCACATATACATTTAATTCGAATACATGATTATACAATATAGTTTTAATCAGAGTATAGTTTTAAAGATAAAAGATAAAAAAAATTATGGAATTAAAAAATATTAGCAATAACAATTCTATAATTGTATTTTAAAAATAAAGATACATCAAGTAAACTCAAATGGAATAAAATTAATTGAAATATATATTTGATTGTACATAAAAATCTAAGTATTTGCAAATATATTGATATATATTTCTTATCATATGTCTTTTCTACATATTTTTTATTTACATTTTACTAGTTGAAAAAAATATACTTTTAAAATTGATAAACACTTCAGAAATTTTATAAATATTTTATTTTTCTGAGATAATACAAGAATGACTACATTATTTACATTTTATTAGTTCTATTTAAACTAAAGATTAGCTCAATCAATAATAAGAATTACCAGCACTTAATGACAGATGATAATACTATAGACAATGATGTAGTTTTACAATCGTCTCTTTATAAATAAATAAAATAATATAGTTACTATATAAATTTAAACTTTCTTTTCTTGGCGTCCTTTCACTGGCATCTTTTTTTTCAAATCCTTTATACCTATGTATCTGTTTTATTTTTTATCTGCTTTTCCTTTTTTTACATTTTTATTTTTTACAATGAAAAATTTTTTTTATTTTTGCATTAAAAAATTATTTATGGAATACTACTTATTGAGAAATATTATTTATTTACTCTCTTCACTTCAAATCTTAATGTATTCGACGCATTTTCACTACACAAAATCCAACAGAAAAACACGACTAACGTACATTTTCCAAATATATATTCGTTTTATTTTGAAATAAAAAATATATGAACATAATGCAGCTAAAAATTGGTCAAAGTAACGTTTCTAAAATGAATGGCTAAACAGGACATGCAAGTGTCAGCACTATCAGCAGATGTTCGCAGACGTATTATATACATGTAAACAAGTTGCCAAAGTAATCACGTGGTCGGTTGCGCAGATTCGACTGCGCACGCAGAAATTCCGAAGTGGGGAACGCTTTTCCCCTACTCTATCATCTAGGAACAATGGCTGCATTTGGAACTGTTATGCAACGACATCAAAAGTGAACGTCAGGAATAGTCAGGATACGTTCAAAGAAATATAATAGTTAAACTTGAACGCACCGTGATCGGTAAATGGACTCGAATAACTGGTATCTTTTTCTCCACCTGGAGTTGCGCCTTTCACGCTTTTCATCCTCCGGGAATCGAACGTAAGTTCCCGAGTGTAGGAAGTACAGGACGGGGCAGGTAACCAGAAACAAGCGTGCAGAAAATCGCATGATAGGACAACAGAAAGGAAAGCTTTGTTTTTTTTTCTTTTTCTCTATTTACTCACGATTCTCATATCCATCCTTGTGTAACGAATCTGCCATGGTCGGTCTTGCGCGACTTCAACTACCTCTTGCTGAAGCAGCAGTAAATCAAAACGCGTACATGAAACGGTTATGATCGGAGAATGATACGATGATCGACTCGAGATTTAAATGCGTAAAGAAGGAAAATTTCGGAAGGTCAAGGCACATTAGATTGCACAAGATTCTTCGGTCACACTCGATCACGACACCGCGAACGATCTCGTAATGATACTCGTATTCGTCCCGTAATGACACTTTTGCGTGGTGTCTACCATCTTTGACGGAAATGGAAAGACTAGTGAATAACACTAGTTATTTTCAGCCGCGCTATGTTGCACTTTCTGTGCTTAAGATGGGATGAGCGCGCAATTGAAAGAGAAAGGTAGCATTAAAAGAGGAAAGAAGTAAAAAATAAACATAATTAAAAGAATGCTAATGTATTTGCTCATCTCAGTTTAATCTTTCTCACCTTTTTCTTTCTCTCTCGTATTGAAATAAGCTTGTTTTATATAAAAAAGCTTTGACTGTTTAATAAACTAATTTGACTGTTTAAAAACTATCATATTCAATTTTTCAACATAGATTAAATTTTCTCAGTTTAACTTTCTTTTATCTGTTTTTAATTATTAGACAAATTAGAGAATAAAGTTAATCTACTTGGTGAAAATGAATATTAATAGATTCCATATCTCGTTAGTAAAATTGAAAAAAATCTTAGTCCTAACAATGGTTTGATTAATTAGATTAGAGAAACAAAAAGAAAAAAACTATTTTTCACATTTCGTACTTGAAAATCATAGTAAACTTCTGTTAATTTTGATATTTATAGTATATCAATTATATAAAATATATATGTTAGGTATTACATTTTCTATAAAACATCATATGACTGAAATTATTTCATAATGATTAATAAAACACGAGACTGATAGTCTAACTATATCATTGAAAGTATTATATAAGACAATATAATATAATTTAATAACATCAATATAATTAACGATCTGTTACAAAAGACGCTTGGATGAACTGCAAAAAGATGTCTTATGAAAAATGTCTTATGACTTGTATTAAAAGAAAAAATTAAATTAAAATTAAGTAAAAATTTAAGAATTTTAGAAGACTATAATATAAATGAACACAAAAAATTTACAAAACTTTTTTATCACATTACGAATTAATTTAACACAATTAAAATTCAATAATTACAATTATAT
>NW_017259370.1:2524890-2525224 GCF_001594045.1 Atta colombica
GATAGACTGAAGTTAGAAAGTTAGATATGTTAAATTATGTTTATTATAAGGTGTATCTAATATATATATTTACAATCGCTTTAATACACGTAAAACCATTTAAGACAATGTTATTCCTCGGCATTACAGCGCACTTCACTGTAACGCTGGCAAATTGTGTTTCTATATCATCGTTTTTGTCTCCGTGAAGTGTACACGATTTCGGTATCATCATGGGTATTTGTCTATTGTGTACCTGAGGCAAGGACCGTTGCTTGCATTAACACGCTTGCAGATAGCAAGATTTCGGGGTGAAGCAAGTAATTCCAAGAGAGATATTTATATACATATATAT
>NW_017259370.1:2525324-2537345 GCF_001594045.1 Atta colombica
TCTTCTTTCCTCTCTTTCGTTTTCCTTCCCCCCCGCGCGCACAGCACTTCTCTACCGTCTAGAAAATTATTCTACTCCTAATTCGCATATTCACTGTTATATTCGAATCGTACGTCTAACTTAGATCCATAATATGCGTAGTACACGATTCTACATTTGTATCGTTCGGGGACGGATTATGTCGGAAAGCCGAGAAAGAGAGGAGCGTGAACTGTTCAAGACGACGCCAAGTGAAAGACGTCGTTAAAGGTGTATATTATATATAATATATTATATGTATATTATATTACATATAATATATATGTATATGTGAGGTATGTTAGGCTGAATTGCACGAGACGGTCCAAGTCATCCAACTCTGGTTGGCGATTCTCTGTCCCTTCTTTATCCACGCATTACCGTATTCACTAAATAAAAAGATACATGAATTAACTAAAGTACTGAACAATTATACTGGATAATTAGTACTCCATATTGTACGCTAATATCTCCTTAAATTTTATTTGCATCGACTATTCGGAGGGATAATTTGCCAGATTGATAATTTCTCTTTGAATTAAGAGAAGTGCAAATAGGATAAGTTGTCGATTCATTTTACGCTGGATTGCATCGATAGTATTAATGATTAATTTGCTCGATCCTTTTTACGGGATGTCACAAAACTATCGGATATCGTTCACCTGTAAAATAATTTTAAAAAATTTCAATGGATTACAAAGAATGTAAGTTCGCCAGCCAACCAAAATTGGCATCGACTTATGCTGATGCAATTCGCCACTGTAGATGTCGATCCTGGATCTATATGTTCTTAGGGGCCTGAATGACGAAACAGAGTTTCGAACTCTGTTCAACGAACTCGATGCGAATTTCTGATAGTGATTTCGGATAGTCTCATCCTACAGATGTTCGTGATATACGTCGCTGCTGGTCGCGCGCGACGTTTTGCAAGTGAACATACAAGCGTTTCGAAATTTCCGACACGTACGATTTGGCTATGCCCGCCCCCGCAATGCGCTATTCAACGTAACATTAAGTGAAGTTTTACATACTTGTTCGCAACCAGAAACGCCCCACGTATATTTTATATTTTTCGGATAAAGGTCACTTTCCCGCGATTAAATCGATAAAGCATCACATAATAAATTCTCGTCAAAGTTCAAATTTAGTATATTATTCTCATACATATCACACATTCACCTCACACGTATGCGCACCGCAACGTTTTTCCATTATAGTTACACCCTAAGTTATCTCTGCTTTTCTTTTTCTCTAATTTCCTTTTGACATCGATAAAAAATTATATATATATATATATTTATATATATATTTTTCATATATATTTCAATTATTTTATCATTAATTAATTGTTTAATTAATTAATCGTTATATCTTATTGTTCCATTAAAGTTTAAACTAAAGTGTTTCTGCGTGTGGTATGCGCACCTGGCAAGTACCACTCAAATATACGTACATACATATTTATATATACGTACATACATTCATGTACATATATATAAAAACATACATACATACATATTTGTATATAAAGTATCATTCACTTATATATTTATCTGTATTTTTCATTTTTTAATAAGTATCATCATGAATAACTCACAATATCTAACTACGCTGCTTTGAGATTAATTGGGTAATCGGTGCAAATAAGACATTAATTGCTCCTACTGTACCAATAATTGTTTATCGCGTTAAGGTAAACCATCAGACTTCCGCAGCCGATTGCAAATATCCTTCATTTTTATAATTTATAATTTATAAATGTGAACGTCCCCCATTTTAAATTTACTCTCATAAATACAAATGCTATTAATTTTATTCATAACAAAACTTCATTTTCCGCATAATACAAAAATGGCATTATACCCAATATTCTTTTATTTAAATAGAATCATTCCTATAAATAATAATCTAGTTCTATTAATATTGCAATGTGTACGCCATCTCATAATTGTTTGGTAAAATGACGTATTCATAAAAATAAACTAACACCTTTCCAAGTATCCATCAACATTTTGCTCTTTAGTAGAATTTAAATTCTTCTTCGAAGATTTCATTTTCTTGTTCCGTGTCTTAATATTGGGATGATACTTTTATCATAAAAATTTTTTGATTTTATCTAGCCACACAAATTCATTCAATCTATGCATGTGAACATAAATGATACAATTGGACAATAAAACATTTACTGCTTGTAAAAATATCAATTTTTCTAATTTGAACAAGCATAACGAATTAAAACGAATTGATAGCTATTGATGTATTTGTAATACCGGACGAGCAATCGAAATCAATTATCCGTGATACTTTTTAACAATATTACGAAATAAAATTTCCTTTAAAAACTCGATCTGAAAATTCTTTATGTACGAGTTACCGCAAGCTATATTATGAAGAATGCGATTGAAATACTCGAACAAATTTTCTAAAAATTACTCGCTTACCAATTCAATTAATACAGAATGTGATTTAAATGCTCGAATTAATTTACAATTTTCTAAAAATTATTTGGTTTCCTCCACAAAATTCTATTTATATAAGTTGCTTTATGAAATTTTAATGCCTTCTCTATTCTTGTATTATCTTATTCGATCAAAATATTGAAGACGCGATATCCAATCAACATTTCTAGCAAGGATATATCATTTAAAAATAACATGAGGATCACATATTTTTGATCGAAGAGCAAAATGGAAGGCGAATGTTTGTCGCCATAATATTATTTAGTATGTTCTTTCGTGCGATATCGCTGTTAAATGCATGACAAACACAAACATGACACATGATTTCAACTTTCTATCATCTTCAAGTGTACCGCGGTAATGATAATTAAAAAACAAATGAATTTAATAAGAATTCGAGAAAGTTGTACGTTGCTTTACGAGCAAAACGAATGATCGGTTAGGCTTCTTTAGAATGTTCAAAGTGCGTCGTTATTATCGGCGCCAATAAATTCGTGAAATAATCGAAAAATCAACGTTCTTGACAATCGCGGCAATCGATACGGCTAAAATTTTTAAAACGATGTTCGTTGCGCGAGATGCAGGACGTTCGGTGAGGAATTTTGTACTTTTTTAAGATCATATCGGCTTGCTGACATAAAGAAACGCGCGTAAACCATAGAAAGTCTCTATCTTCGGAAATCCATTAAAGATTGGTTGAATATTTGTACCATGATCAGTGTTATCAATTTATATTTTTGAGCGCTTAGCCTGACGAGATTTGGCAGTGCGACGTGATTTTTTCGCGGCATCGCCCGACGTTTCTTCCACGATAGATTTCCGTTTAAAAGATATTGAAGGCACGGGAGCCTTTGGGGGTGCCATGTCCACTATCGGCGTCGACGGAGATTGCGTAACTACAGATTGCTGTACCACTTCGGTGGGACTATGAGCATCCGCGATGGGAATGAAATCGTGCCCTTCGCCAAACGCATCCGGCAGCACTCCCTGATTGGCTAAAGCTTGTAAATCTTCTGTAGGAACTGGCATTGACTGACCACAACCTACACACACTGGTATTGCTGGTGACTTGGAGCGCCAATATTGTAACTCGGTTTTACACTTGTTCAACTCCTAAAATAAAATTTGTAATTTGTAAAATGAGATGTAATTTATAAAATGAGAATATAAATTTCTAATAAGAATTGAGAGTGAAGAAATCAACTACAATTTAAAAGAATAAGCTATAAAGCAAATTTCACATATTATAAATTAAATGTTTACTTTTATTTAAAATATTCCTTGAATATACCTGTAGAAGTGTGCTAAATTTTCGTGACGTCTCCTCATTCTTCTTGTCATTATCATCCAATCGAGTAGCATATTCTACGATTTGTTTCTGTTGATCCGCAATTTTCGCCTTGCAACTCTTCAAATCCCTACGCATCAATGTTAGTTGACTGTTGTATCGTCTCATGCCCTGTTTAATCTTGCGAATTCGTTTTCGCAAAACCATGTTCGATTGTGGTGGTGATACATTGGATTCCAAAAGAGCGGGATCGTCTGAACAATGCGACGAAGAACCTTCTTCTTCACCAGCATTACCCGTTTTTCCATTTCCAATGGTCAAGGGCGTGGAATCCAGGCACATAAATGGTTTACTCACGCTACTAGAAGCTGCGACAATAAAATTTACAATAAAATATATTACAAAAGTATAAGTTGAATCATCAGCTTACAAGAGAATGTTCCTGCAAGATCCAGAAAGTCGGCACCGAAGTAAGGTATTTCTGGTAATGTTGGTTCAATGTGTTCCTTGAAATATTCCATAGCCATAGTGCTCAGATCAAACAATTCGTCTGTGACTTTGTAAGGTCTTTGTAATTTCGGAGTAACTTTTATATAATGGAGAATGCGATAAACTTCATCTAAAATCTGTAAAACAGCAATACTATTTTTATTGCTGTTTCTATGCTTTTAAATATAATTACGGAAAACTTGGAAAATAAGAGCTAATTGTAAAAGATTATTCTAAGAAGATCTATTGTCAACAAATTTAGTATACCTATACACATTTTCTACATGGTGGCATATAATGGCAAAAAAATGCATTCAAAAAACTGGGAATATCTAAGAAACATAAAAAAAATATTTAAAAAAAAGTTTAAGTTTAAATTTAATCTTACTAGTGCCAAGTCTAACAGTTAGTTTTTATTTTATATCTATCGTTCTTACCTCGCCAGGGAAGAAGCAGCAATGCTTCCGTTCAATGTGTTTGCCGAAACTCATTTGCAGCAGGGTAAGTCGCATATGTAGAGTCTCAATAATATCCGACTCGCATGCTAACGGATGATTTCGACGCGCAGACTCGCGTCTGGGCATTTGCGCTTTGATAGCCTGAAAACGGCTTAACATTTGAGCTTGTAGCTTTTGAAACGTAGAGTTCAGCATTGATCCACAAATGCGGTCCAGTTGATGGCAAACCTATAAATAGAATGTTTGCTATAGTAAGTTCCACTGGAAAAATTTAACTTTGAATTTATTGATACTTACCAAACGCATATGGGCTACCATATTGAAACCTAAGTAGCCAAAGATTTTCTCAAGGACTTCGACAGGTAAATCCAGAAGATTCAAGTTGCGCGATTCAATGGTGGCCCCATTATTGGATGTGCCAGCTGTTACAGAAGGTTGCTTTTTTAACGAATTTACTTCTACTTCACCAACTAATCCACTGCCACCACTACTCCCCATGTTACTTGATTGACGTGTCGACACCATTTTTTTTTGTTTTTCAATAAGCGAGTTTATCCAAAACCTGAAGTAAAACAAATATGTTTCTTCCACTTTAACAATAATATATACGAAATAATAATATACATGAATAATAATAAATACGAAACACAATTCAAAAATATACATGACATAAGGTCTCTGTCAAAATTAAACAGATATGCTGTGTGTCTATATTTTTTCATATTTTACTCGTAAAAGTTTTAAGAGATTACAGAACAAATATCTTTAAAAAAAAAAAAACATTAACATATTTTTTAAGAATAACATTCTTACAATACAGATATATTGTAATATAAACACATCCTGATAAACGTGTTTTGACACGAAAAATAATTTTTGTAATTTAAAAAAAAGTATCAATAAGTTTCAAACAAATACATATTTTTTATTATTAACATATCATTTGTATTAGCGTCTCTTTACTTAATGTAGAAGATTAAAAATGCATTATTATTAGTTGCAATTCATGATTTGGAAAATATAGAACACAGGGAGGTTAATCATTCTACATATAATCTCCGTAATGTATTCGTGTCACTAAAGTGTTTTATTTTACCCACAACAAACAATGAAGTTTTGTGCGAGCTGTTTCCTTTTCGTAGAACTTGTTTAAATAGCGAATCCCGATTCCAAGTCAACGAACTTTCCTCCGAGGTTTATCAAGAGTCTGAAGACAATTACACGAATGTGTGTTGTACAAGCACACGAAATACAAATCGAACATAATCACCCGACGATGAGACAAGACCAGGCACGGATTGCGCGCAATATCCGGTGATATTCCAAATTTGAATTCGCTGTTAGGACGACGATTCTTAGATTCTTACGTGAGCGAAACGCGCGCTTCGTCACGAGGTTCATTCTAACGAAGTGTTTTCGCATTCGCTATGAATTATTCGTAGGGCGGTATCTCGAGGAGAAAACCGACGATCGCGCGATCACTACTCGTCGCTCCGATTACTTTGGCCGGGATCTTTTGGGGTCACCCGACTGTTTCGATCGAGAAACGAGATCGGCAAGAAATTCGGAAGAAAACTCGATGGATATTAGACGGAGACTTCGAAAGGAAAACGATACTTTTGCAAATCGTTGCGTAAAGATGCTGAGCGAGATGCTGAGCAACGATTACTTGTGGTCTTCACTGATCAGTGATTATCGCACTCGAATCGAGTCCATTTTTTTTATCGCATCGGCATCGCATCAGAGTCGTGATTTCGACAGGATTCGAAATTTTCCGTGAGTCGTCACTTCGAAAAACAGAGAGAGGCTCACTCATCAGAGTGACGACTTCGTGCATGTCCTGCGTGGATTCGCGATCGCTAAATCGGAGTTGACGATCCGACGAGGACGCCGAATGTCAAGTCCGAGACCTAAGCCGCGGCCAACTATTAATTCAGACTGGGATCGGTGCGAAGGCGAGCGTTTAACGGTTGCGAGTATAACCGTGAGGGGAGGTGCGGGCATAAAAGGAAGGAGGGAAAGAGACAGAGGCGCGTAGCGCGAACAAAAGGTTGGAGTCAAGTTAGGTGTTGAGTGTGACGAGGCCGATTTCACCGTGAATGCAGAAGGTACATACTATCCGCGCGTCTATCGTGAAAATGAAGGAGGCCTTCCGCCACCGTCAACAATATACCTGGAGCGTGATATCGGGAAGCGCGAGGCTTCACGATCGAGATGCCTCTCCCGGAACCCGTCGCCCTTGTAAGGGAAACCGAGGAAACGGGCAACGGTAACGAAGGGAGGGGAAGAGAGAAAGAAGAAGGGGGGAGGGGGGAGAGAGATATCCCGCCGCCGAAGACGAGACGCGAACGACGACGCGCGTAGAGAAACAAATGTGGGGAAACAAACCGGGTGACCCGTGCGCGCGAGTAATCGATGCACCCGCGATCTTCTCTTTCTCTTCGCTACAAGAACGTAGAGCCGCCTGGTTCTCGTCGAGAACGAGATTGGGAGATAGAGAGAGGGAAAGGGGAGTTTAAGGGGGAAGAGCGAGAAGGGGAGAGAAAGAGAATGAGGCTCGAGGGCTCGAAGGGAGACGACATGATCCGAGTTAGGCGAGTAGCAACATTACTGTATCCGCGTTGGCGTTTTCAGCGACATTTTGACGGAGAGACTCTCCCCCCTTGTCTCTCCCTTTCCTCTTTCAAGCTACTCCCCAAGCTGCTGCGTTCGTTCTCGCTTCGTTTTATCCACTGAGCTTCCTCACTCTCTCTTTCTCTCTTTCTCTTTCCTTCGCAATCGCTCCCTCCTCGTCGTTCTCCTTTTTTTTTCATTCGCTCGCTCGTTTACACTCGCTCACCATTCTCTTTCTCTTTCCCTCTCTCTCGCCCGTTAAAAGACCCGTGCAATTATGGCGCGGTTACACATAATCTCATAACTGAGTGCGAAACTGCCATTCTTCCTGCAAGTAAACGATTTTTCCGTAATCCATTTTACCTGCTCACGCTAGCTGTCCTGGACGTGCGTGCACTCGCGGACACCCCGCGGATTGCGTTGCAGCAGTCACGGAGACTCTTTCGTTTCTCTTTCTCTTTCCCGTCTTCTCTCTCTCTCTCTCTCTCTCTCTCTCTCTCTCTCTCTCTCTGTGTGTGTGTGTTTTTCTCGCTCTCACTCTCCCACTGTCGCTTCACGATCGTATCGAAAATAAATGTTGTCACTGGCCGCGACGAGGTGTTGCTAGCTCCTCGCGCACACGCGAATATCGTAGGCGGTGATAGCACGCGGCCCCGCGGCGCACACCCGGGATCCGCGGCGCGCGGCCGTTGCTACGCTCTAAAGCGGCGTACCGGGGCAACGCCGACGTCGACGGCGGGCAACGGCGGCACGGAGATGCGCACATACGTATAACCGCAGTGTGAATACGCGCTCGCCTCGCGCGACACACACGCTCCCGCAGCCCGCAGTTCGACGGCGCGCCGCGTGCGAACGTGCCGCACGATCGCACACGTGCGCCTTCTGATTGGTCGCCGCATCCGCGACGACCGCAACCAGTCGGTGAGAAGTCGTTTGAACGTAGCCGATGATAAGTGTGTAATCGGCGCGCGCGCCGATCGACATGCTAGGAACTTTTCGACTGTAAGAATTTCTTCGTTGCGACGCATGCGTTATCTGTGAAACGAGCGACCGTTAAACGTGTAAAGTCACTAGATTAATAAGTATCGCGGAAAATTCACTGAATTAGCATTTGGAGTTAAAGTTCAAAAGTTCAAAAAAGATTAAAAATTTTAACGTAAAATGGCGTTAAAGTTTTCTATTGCTCAGTTGTTGTGTGGAAAAAATCGCAGCGAAAGAGCCTGAAGTTTTGAATAACAGCGCGTCATGGAGTCAGAAAGGCGACAATTCGCGGTAATCTAGTGACTTTAGAATGTGGCATCTATAGAGTAACTAATGTAGAACCGGTTTAAAAGATCCTCTATATAGAAGAAGATCAGAAAACTGACCAATTCTAATCGAGTATTCTCCTTATATTTGATTGTGATTGATTGGTTTCCTACGATTTAAGACTCTACGATCGTCTATGACTTCTATGTAGAGGATCCTTTAAACCGATTCTACATTAATTGTAAGATCGCAAGTTGTTGCGACAGCCAATCTGAAACTTGCATTTTGAAATCAACGCTCATATTGATATCGCAACAAACTTGCGATCAACTTGCAACTAAGAACCGGCTTTTAAATCAGTTCTACATTAAATCGATTCTATATTAGTTGCAAGCATCGCAAGTTTGTTGCGACAATCAATCTGAAGCTTTCCTAACAGCACAAAGTCTACTCTGAGTCGACTGTAGCTTCTGAAAAAAACGGACATCCATAAGTCGACTTGGAGACGTCTGTAAGTCATACAATGTCCCTTTAAAGACGACTGTAAGCCGAGTTTAAATCAATCATTTCAAGCTGTGATCCGATTCATGCCTACAACACTCATGAACAGCATTCATCCTTTAACTATAATTAAACAACAATGATGAAATGATTCCATAGTTAAATTTTGTGAGCATAAATCGTATTAGACGTCCTAAAGCCATATTGGAAGGACGTTTGTACAAAGTCGATCTACAGTCGATTCTAAAGGCCTGACTTAGCAAAACTTACAGTCGATATATCGACATTTATTCTGTTAGGGTTGCATTTTGAAATTAACACTTCATATTGGCTATCGCAACAAACTTGCGATCAATTTGCAACTAATGTAGAACCGGCTTTATACAACAAAAAATTGGTTATAACGCAACGTTGCAAAAATATTATTGCAATATAATTTTGTTTAGCGAGTACGATTCCTATTGCAGACTCGGCCTGCAGAAAGCGAAAACGACAAATAGAACACAAGCAACACGATTCGCATGTCGTCATCGGAAAGAAGAATAGCACATTATGGCTTCTGTTATATACTGCAAGTATATACTGAAAATCTACACAGTGCACGTCACATATACTATAAATTTTCAGTACTGGCAGTGCACATCGGAATATGTAAGGCCTTATATATGCGCTCGAATTTTCAGAATGCCCTCCTTTCTATATTCTGTAGCTTTTTTATAGAATAATTCGGTTGCGCGGAGATGTCATTTTATATTTTACACAATCACGGCACACTACGTCATAAAGAGAATAAATAAGTGATAACGATATTGGCGGCGTTCAGTACAAAAAGCTAATCAGCGCTTAGTAATTTTTTAATTGGAACCAATTAGATCCAGCGAAGAGCTAAAAGTAAGAACCAATCATATTAAAGAATGTAACTACACTAAGTGCTAACTGATTAGGTTTTTCTATTGAACACAGCCATTAGCAGGTGCAGATACGTCACTCAACACATACTAAAGACACACTTTACGAGTCTGTTTATTTTACGCTCACTTGCACTTTAAGCATTCATTATTAAAATAGCGCTTATAAGTGCTATTTTTAATCGTTTATTTTCGTTTTTCAGGCTGTAAACGCTTTTATGATATGACATGAAGCAAAGTCGATTGCTTTCTATACAGCACAGAAAGATTGCAAAATGATTGCAGATATATCTCAATATTGCAATGTTATAATATTGCAAATAGATTGCAAATACGCAAATAGATTAGACAATGTATTTGCAACATTGGCTTAGTTTCTACCGAGGATTTAAATCGGATTAGAATGTAAGAACCAACCAACTACAATCGAATATTTCCCTGTTACAGTCGAACGACAAGGGAATGCTCGATTGTAGTTGGTTGGTTCTTACATTCTAATCCGATTTAAACCGATTCTGATCCGGTTTAAACTCTTGATGAAACTAGGCTATTGTTGCAATATTGTCATAGCATCAAAAAAATATCCGCCTTCAGCAAGATTGCACTCGTAGCAATGTTGCAATGCAATATTTTTACAACTATTATTAAAAATATTGGGAGTAGAAATTAATTCGGTCCGTTTTTTGTGCATTTATTTCAAAACAAAATGAATGAACAGATCAATTAAAGTATTGTCCATCGCTGCCTACTACTTTTTCCCATCTCTCAGGCAATTTTTGAATTCCATTTCGAAAAAATGACTCGTCTTTGGAGGCAACCCAATTTGAAGCCAATTTTCGAAAGAAATGAACCGGTGATTTGCCAAATCGTGCTGCATCTTTCGGAACAATCAATAATCAGAAGGAGCAATGTTCGAAGAATACGGCAAGTGCGGTAAAACATCCCATTTGAGCGTTTCCAAATATTTTTTTACGACTTTAGCGACATGAGGCCGAGCGTTGTCATGAAGAAGAATAACTTTATCATGTCTTTGCTCGTATTCCGGCCGTTTTCTCGTAAGGCTCAAACGAATCAATTGTAACCGATACCGATCGCCCGTAATGGAATCGCCAGGTTTCAGCAGCTTATAGTAAACAAGATCCTTTTGGTCCCACCAGATACAGAGCATGAGCTTCGAACCATGAATGTTTGGCTGTGGTGTTGAGGTTGATGGCAACGATTGATCAGGCTTAGCGTAATATTTTTTCTTCTTGGGGTTGTCGTCCGGAATATCCACTTCTTCAATCATAATCTGAAAAACCTTTTCTCTGTTGTCTTTGAATCAGCTGTTCACAAGAAAAATCGCCTTTCAACGTCTCTCAGTTCAGTTCATAAGGCATTCAATTTCCTTGTTTTTGAATCATTCTCATGGCTCTCAATCATACAGAAACAGCTTGTTGAATTATCCCCAATTCTGCATGCTCCTCTTGTTTGACTCTGATCTTCTTCGAGTAATGCCTCTAATTCCTTCTTCGAATTTTTTTGGCTATCCAGAGCGAGGCTTGTCTTCAACGCTGAAATCTCCATCCTTGAAACGTCGAAACCATTCCCTACATGATTTATCAGTTGGAGCAGTGTCACCATAAACTTCGACAAGCATTCGATGGGCTTCAGCTGCACTTTTCTTCCAATTAAAGCAGAAAATCAAAACCTCCCGCAAATGCTGCTTGGTTAACACAAAATTCGACATTTCAAACATAGTAAAAATCAAGATTTTTGTATGAAACTCAAAGCGATATAAACTGAATATTATTAGCAGATGTTTAACCTCTCTGAAGCCGCCAAAATTAGCTGTCTGAACCATTTATAATAGCTGGAGTTATCTTTAGGGAAATGGACCGAATTAATTTGTACTCCCAATAGTTTTTTTATTATTATTGAATGTAATTTGAAATATAATTTGTGATATAAATAAAAAAATGTGTAGAAAAAGAACTAATCAATATATATTTTATATTAGATATAATTTTATATTTTATATATATAATTTTATACATAAT
>NW_017259370.1:2537377-2550602 GCF_001594045.1 Atta colombica
TATAATATAAAATATATATTAATTAGTTCTTTTTCTGCATTTTTTTTTATTTATATTACAAATTATATTTCAAATTATATTCAATAATAATAACATAACTATTTGAGGGAGATATATTTTGATTGTCTTTTTTTTTAGATGGAAACGTCAAAAAGATATAAAAGTCACTTACACTTTTTTAAATGGAATTGTATGATTTTTTTACAATATGGTTTCTCTAATTATTCTGTATATAAAAGTATTAAGATAGGGATATCACAAAATCAATAGTTTACGAGATATTTTACACTTTATTTTGGCACATATTGACATAAAATGTTAAATAATTCGTAAACTATTAACTTTTTGATAATCGTACCTTAATACTTTTATGAACAGAAGAATGATAAGATGATTCAAGTGGTGGAAAGAAAATACATAGTTATTTTTAAAAAATATATATGTAAAATAATTTTTTTATATAAGCAACTTTTTTACCAATGGAAAAGGATTATAAGAGAAAATATTATCCTTATAGAGAAAATATTAAAATGTGCATATTATATGTATACATTTACTAACCATTTTTTATTCTTAGTTCATTCATTGCATTAACTTTTGGCCATAAACGTCCGTAAGTGCTCATGCTTTGTTGTCCTACCTCGATGGACGAAGTATTTACTGTAAGCAGTATCTACTGTCTGTGACGTCACGATGACGTCATAAGTGATTCTCTGCTTTTTTCTGACTTACAACAGAAAAAATGGTATAAACAATGTTTATCAGTGCTTAAAACGCGTAAAAAATAAACGCACTTCACGTATCTTGGACAATACAATTTTGTGTTCCGAAATTCACTGCCAATACTAAAAATCTATATACGTTACATGCGCATTACAGATTTTCAGTTCCTACTGCGAATATCAGAACCTTTATTCAAAAATTTATTCACCTTAAAATTCGGAGGGCTCACTTCACAAGCAAAAGGTTGCGCTTTTTATTAATATTCTTTGTCAGGAGATTCTTACTTACGAATTAATACATCTCTGCCATAGCCATCTGTTGGCGGAGATATATTTTAAAAAGTTTTCACAACTCACATAATTATTCCCGATCAAAAACTGAGTCTAAAAATTGATGAATGAATCATTTTATAATTTTCGCAATTATTTTTAGTTATCTATAAATAGAATTGTCTAAAATCAATGCTAAGACTTCGAAAAATTTTTAAGAATCCATCTTTAAGATATTTTACAAAGAACACTGAAAAATATCTTAAAATTGTCTTATTCGATTTTACCCGCTTATTATTTAACAATCTTTAGAAACTCGTAATGTCTCGTTAGCAATTGCAAAAATTGCAAAATGATCATAAGTTTTAGATTCAGTTTTTGATCAGGAATAACACTATATGCGGTTCATGGACGCTTTTTAAGATACACAATGGTGTTTATATACACTATCATGAACATTTGATATGTGAAAACATTCTGTGAAAATTTTTTTATTGTTTCGAAATATTCGGCACATTGGAAATCGAACTTTTCATGATTAACGTTAGCTGGAATTTTATAACAACTATAAAGTTGCTTTTTCTACTAAGCCTATGTTTTATTATATAATGTTAATAAATCTTTTACATTTGAAAACTGAACAAAGTATGCGTGAAAATGCATTTATTCACTCGACAATTAATTGCGTCACATTTATGAATGAATTATGATATATTTCAAAGAAATTATTCAAAATAAGAAATCGCGTGTTAATCCAGCGAATAAGCAATATCTCACAGTATTAAATGCTGTCCATATAAGATATGTAAACATTACGAGATAGTTATAATCATTGTCTTCATCTTCCCTTTTATTTAATGAACAAATTACATATATTGCATACATCATATGATCGATGATATGTCGACAATCGGGCAACCACAAATTGCGAGTCGTATCGCACACATTACCTTACTTGATTGTTATCTCAATTTCTGACGTTGTGTAATCGGCAAACAATACAATAGCCAAGCAGTTACATTACGCCTCCATCGTTCACCGACGTTGCATTGTTAAGCGTAACCAATTACGTTAATTTTCTAGAATTTCAGCAGCAATATCTCATCCCAATATTAACGCATGAATTTTAACGAGCGTGACACTTGACGTTGCACGAGAATCGATTAATTCTTTATCAGACATAATATACCGCATAACGCATTTGTTTAGCTAAAGAATCAATTAAATTGCTCGAAACGCTGTATATGTTAATAAATTAATCAAAGGAAAATAGGTTCATTTCTCTTGATTTGCACGATTGATTCTTACATAATGTATACCGTTAGTGAATGTATTGTTCTTGATACAAATATTTCAATAGAGCGAGAATCTAAAAAAATTCTGTCTCTGATCATGTTTTGTGTCAATCTCATTTAATCCGTCCTCGCCTTATGGAAATTTCTATTATGCTACCATCGTGTGAAACACTTGCGAAATCAAGTGCCAATCTCGATGAAATTTCTATAATGCTGTCGCGTGCAAATGGAGATAGAACATTTTGATATTTTTTCGGAAGCTGTAATTAGTGTAAAAACAAAAACAGTATTAAATGTTTACTTAAATAGTTTTTTTTTAATCTATATGAAAATGTCTCGCAAAACTGACACGCAACATTAATATTTTATACTTGACATTATCTTATCATAATTACTTACTACATTTTCCATATGTATAAGCATTCCATGCATTTTTCATGCACTTTTTTTTTCAGAAATTATATTATTTCTTTTCTGTGAATATGAAAAACTTAATGCGAGCTAGAAGGATCTAATATCAGCCTCTCATTGAACAGAATTTGACGCTCAAAGGATGTCATTCTCTCTGTTACATATTGATAAAAACAGGATGTTATTAATCTTTCAATAGCCAATTTGGGAAATGAGATCGCGAATTGTATAACAAATCTGCCGCAGATTACAGTCGCTGGGTCGGATTATGTCGGAGAAACCACAGAGAATAATTTCGCGAAACGGAAGTTGGGGGATACCGAAAAGCGCGCCGGCAGAAAAGTACCGTAAGTTATTCATCACATATCGCCAGATATATACAAGAGATTACCGCCTGTACTGGTCAAACAGACTGCTAAATGCTAAATAACATGCAAACACTAACAAAACTGTTCGATACGAAACTCATGCAAAATTGCGCTCGTGAAATACCTCTACATACTTCTACAAAACGTTCTATATCATACGATTTGTTTAAACGAAAATTTTGTCTAATTGCTAAAGTTTTAAACTAAAGTTAACAATTTCATTTTTCTTAAATTTATTTATTGAACGACAGGAAAATTATTATTATTAAAATATAATAAAAATATTGTAATATTTTAAATATTATTGTAAAAATGCATATCCTTAGATGAAATCAAAAGGATTATTCGTTTCCTTTTTCCTTAATAAATATAAATAATTACAATATAATTACTTGCCAAAAAATTGATCATAATATTGTTAAAATTCTGAAGAAGCATTTAATGTAACATGGAGAGAAAAAACGAGAATGATGGTAGAGAAATACAGACTTTCAAAACTTGCATATATTATCAAAATAATATAAATAATGTATTTTCAAAATAATAAGCTTCTAAATAACTGCCTGATGCGATTCTCAAAACATATTCGATCAACTTTGCGAATCATTGTACACAACACAAAGGAATCATTTGAGCAATCAGCTTGATTTGCCAATTTGATTAAGAGCGGACTTTTGTATGCCAGTTATTTTTAATTCGCTTATTTTTTTGCCTAGTTTTCGAGGTCATCTCAAAGTGATTATTCGTCGTGTTGATTTTGTAGATCATCATGAAACAAATCATTCTTCCCTCCCCGCTGTTGACTCAACCACATGGAGTCAATCGCACGTCGCGAAATAGAAGCGGCTCTTATTTAACATGGTCGACTGATCCGGCAGTACTCAGTCTACCATCGACCGTAATAGAAGTTTCGCTTTATCCCGCTGATTCTTCGACGAGTCGTTGACAGTGCGGTGAGATTTCATAGTGTACTCTGACGGGGGTGAATGATCATGGTGTTTTCGATCGTTTATCTTGGCCTCCTGTTCTTACCAGGTGAGATTTCGTTGTATCTAACATAGTTTCTTTGATGGTGCAAAGAAATCTTACATCCTTCGTCCTTTTCGAAGAAATGCTATTTCAAACGGTCGTTTTCAAATATTCCGGCATTTTTTGCTTTGTGGAATAAAAATATTATTTACTCGGTTGATTATTTTGATGAACTTGAATATTCCCAGATAGTAGAGTGACGTTAAAAGACAACATCATTTATAATAACATTTATTTTAAGTCTAGTGAATGTCATTTTATCATCATTTTGTTGTCTGCTTGTAATATTATGTAATATTAAATGTAATATTAAAATACAAATATATTATTATATCGTCTGCATTTAAACAGATTTTAGAAATAAGTTATTGATATTTAACATTTTAGTCGTTTTAATAATTTATATTGAATAATTAATATTATAAAATTGTTAATCATAATATTGTGATTTTTCGTAGATGTATAAAATATTAAATTCTTGTTAAAAATAGAAAAATATTACAAGAAAATACGTCTGCTTGATTGCAATGCCCATTTATTTGTAACAAAAAAAAAAATTATCCGATGTTTCTAGCAATAAATTTATCATATAATCTTGCGATTAGAAATAAATTGCGTCTCGACAATCGATTAACTATAGTTTAACTTACAAATCATTATTTATTATCGCTGTAAGCGTATTTGTATTTAGTGATAAATGATAAAATTATCTATTTTTATTTTTAAATATATAATACAAAGCTATGCGACAAAAATAGTATAGTAATATATATGTACAGTATATTAATAGCAAATTTGGCTGGACGCACTTAGTACGTACTAGTGCACATTAAAACCGCTATACACTGATTTGAATATGAAAATGAAATAAAAATTATAAAATATTTTATATAACAGTACAATAAAGTATACTGAGAATTTCATAATTTAACCGATTTCTATATTTATATTAAACATATATCGTTAATCAATGTCGTTAATCAATTGAGTATGACATCAATTTGCATATGACAGCTTTAAAACATCAGTTCGCATTCAATCGAATTCACTATAAGATTTAAATTATAATAACTTTAGTACATATTGCGATGTGCAAATTAATATATGCAGTATTAAAATCATTATTGACAGAACATGTAAGGAATACGCGAGTTGCAATTATTTAACATTATCGATTATAATTAAATGATTATAATCATGATTTTGCTAAATATGTACTTGGAAAATTCATGTCAAATTTAATATATTTCACATATCTCAAACAGTTCACTTAAATTTATGTGATAATTTAACACAATATGCTGCAAGATTATATAAAATATTATGTAAAAAGAATAAACATAAATAGTAATACTGACACAGTCTATAAACAAACTGTGGAAGCATATTTTGTTCGATGAAATTAATATTTATGATTACGATGTTAAACTATATATATTTTATTTATTTATTTTAGAATTTATGTTTTTTAATTAAATTACATTATTTTTATGTGATTCATAAAGATATTGTGTTATTTTGATATTAGAAATGTTAAATATCACTTTAATACAAACTATTTAAATAATATAATCATATTATGTTCAATTAACATTCGAATATGTTAAAAATTTAATACCAAATTTTAACGAAGAATTGCTAAAATCTTAGTGAACCTTTTTTTAATATATGAAATGTATTTTTACTATACAACAGGGATCGATAAAAAAGTATGTTTGAGATGATTTGCCAAGTATTGATTTCGCAAATTCCTGATACGCAATATTTCAATTTAGTATGAATATTATGTCAAATTATAAAAACAATCGTTATATAACTAATGATACAAATAATGTTCATTATAGAAAAATGATTATAATACTTCTTCTCATGACATTCGTTAGATAAATATTACGTTAAATTAAATTATAAATAAGTGTAGTTGTTTATATCTAATTATCTGATAAGCAATTTTACATTGAGTGTAAAGAACGTTTCCATTTCAACATTCATCAACAGATTACGTACCTATTATTGTTCCGTTCAAAGCAGGCAAAAATGGATTTTTATCTAAAGCGACAGATTTTTGATCCATCGAGCACGTGAAACGGATGTTAACTAAATCTCTTGAGCTAAATTAATGTCTCATATTTTCTTAGTAAATCGTCTGATAAAGCAACATATATGTGAATTATCATTTTATATCAGTTTTATTTGTGTATCTATGTATGTAGTTTCTGCTATCATTATAATGCACGTCGTCTATACGAGTAATCAGTAGTAATTAAGGAAAGAACCTAGAACTTGACAATTGCATAAGACATAACTCATTATGCTGTAATACGAGCACAAAACATTGCTATCGTTTTCGAAACCTGTTTACTGTAAAAATGGAAATTCACCATGCGACCTAAGAGATAATGTTTGATAGATTGACAGGTAGCATGTTAAGAAATATTTAAGAAAATTATTCGTTTCATCAAGTATAGAAATTGTCGAGAAGTTGATGTTCCGTATATTTCGAAGTTTGATTAGATTATAGCGTAATCGAATAATTCATTTAATATATAGAACGAAACGTGCATTTAACTTTAAAAAAGAAACTCTAACGAATTAATAAACATCTCATATGCATTTTGCAAATGTACGATTCGCATTATTCTGTCAGAATGTCATAAACGTAACATAACTTTGAAACAATTCATGTAGCCACGCGATATCGATTTGTGCAATTTTGTTATACAAGATTGATGAATCGTAATCGCGTCTACGAAAGTTCAGCTTTTTTAAAATTAAATATATTTCAATTTAATATTAGAACGGCTCTTGTTAGCTTTCTTAAATTAAATCGATGATTCTCTCGTTTTTTTTACTTCAATGCACATTATTATTATTATTATTATTATTATTATTATTATTATTATTATATATTCGAGAGCAAACAGGTCATATTTCTGAGATAAAATTTTTCGATCGCAGCGATTATTATAATGGATTCCGTAGAATCTTTTCATCGAAAAATATTTCGAAATTTCGCATTATTTTAGATATCTCGGACTAATGCTTCTCTTGCATGTATCTCACGTATAATCATACATAACAATAAAGATTTTGCGTAATGGAAGGACGCCGAGGATATTCATCATTCTTAAGATAATCAGACAAGGATTTCCAGACGGTGTCACGATCCTCACGTGATCGTTTGAATAAAAAAAAAACGAAAGTAATAGTCTTAAGTAATGCGTCTCTCGTCGCATGTGTCGGGCAGATGTGAAGAACCTTAAAGTAACCAGGTGGCGACTTGTCCGAACAAGTAGTAGGAAAGAATTACGAGTATACTCGTTAGCAGATAATCAAGAAGCATTCTAGCGCATAATAAACGCAGGGTAACGGCCAATTGTCTTTCGAGAACTTTAAATGCACTTTCAAGTTCGACGAACATCTTCCGGCGCATTTAATGGCCAATCTGTTAGAAAGCGTATCATTAATATCTAGACTGACAACAAATAAAAAAATATTAATATATTTCTTATAAACATTTCATGGAAATTTTATGTCTAAACTACTAGAAACTAAAATGAAAAATATTTTCCTAGCTAATTTCGGATGTAAAATTCTATAAGAGTTAATCTATTTATAGAAATTTTATTCTCTAAATATTTTGGAATGAAAATGGAGCCAGTCTTGAAAAAAAAGTAAAAACTTATTATTCTTGAATAAGAGTGACGAATTTTCATTCTTTTGGAATGATATTAACTGCAAAGGAATGAAATCTTACACTCCTTTTTTGGAATTAGACTTCATTCTTTAAGACTCCTCCAGATAATTTGACAAACGTGACAATATGAATAAATATCATACACATACATGACATACGTAATTATCCATATTGAAATGTAGATAAATATTTAACGAATATGTGCGAAGTTGACGTATACGTTGATCATATCGTCTGGAGACCATAACTTTAAGAGTTCACTCCAAAAGAATAAAATTTTACTCCAAAAAAATGAAATCTCATTCCTAAAGAATAAAATTTGCTACTCTTGTCCAAGAGTGAAAATATTTCCTCTCTTTTATTAACACTGGTTCAATTTTCGATCTTTTGGATTTCACTCAAAAAGATTTAGAGAGTAGTTTGAAAAAAAATTATATTATATTATAATAACAGGTATTATTTTAGTTGAACATAATTTTGTTAATTCAATAACATTATTAATGTCATGCTCTTGTTTTAATAAAATTTTATTTGTGCCGTTAAATATTATTAAATTAACCAAATTATTTTCAACTAAAATAATACTTGTTCTAAGTTTTCATGTGTTTCTCTTTGCTGTAATAAAAAAATTTGATATTGTTAAATTTATTTATTTATTTATTTTATAAGTTAAATTGATTTTATAAGTTATATTTATCGTTTAATTTGCAAGTAATGCGATACTCTGATGTCATTGAACCAACTATAAAGTATTATAAAGACTCGACATAAATAATTATGAACTATGATACTAAGTTTTATGTACTGATTCCAAATTCGCCATGAGCAGACCTTTATAATTCTATCTCTTTCATAATCATTTCGTAATCATTTATAGTAATCATTTTCAAGCTAATTCGTCGCATTTAAATCGACGATGTTGTAAGAACATTCATGACTTTTGCGGATTTCAAACACCATATTTAACCCGTCATATTGAATTTTTCAAAAGGCCATATTTCATTCGAAAGTACACAAATGTGCGAATATTTTGCGATTTTAAACGTTTTTTTCTGTTGCGTCAAATTTTGGAAGGAGAAGTGGCCCGCTTGACACGAAATGTCCTATATATATATATATATATACATACATATATATATACTCATCTTTAATCAAATAAATTATCATTCATTATCGCAATCTATTCTATCAGTATCATTACTCTTATCATTACTTATCATTGCTCAGTCATTTTCTTATTTATAAGATTGACTTTCGTATGCGAATTGTAAATACAATAAACGCTTCATCTTCTTCAGGTTTCTGTCGTGGTCAAAACTTCGGTTATGACGGAGATCAAGGTGAGCCTAACAAAGAAATTTCATTATCTGAAGTTCATCAGTATATTTCAAAATGTGATCAATCTTATTTCCGTAGGTCCAGCGAATTGGAGCAAGGAGTATCATACGTGTATTGGAAAACATCAATCCCCCATTAACATAGACGAGCACAATGTCACGAACGTTAGCCTGCCACCACTAAAATTAATCGGCATTGACAATCCACATCAGTCATACGTGACGAACACCGGTCACACGGGTAAGAATTTCACGGTTCGATTCTGCATTCGGCATGCTGAGAAAGAAACATTGGATTTGTTCTTCGTTTAGCTTGAGGTTTTCTCGCATTAAACGATTCCGCTGGGAAACTTCTCTTACGATCGTATTCACGAGGATTAGGATAAAGTCAAGAAAAATGGTGTTGTAGCGATATAAATGGGACGGTAAAATAAGAAAGAGAGGAAAAAGAAAAAAGTTTGTACTTTGTAATTATGGCCTCTGATGTATATTAGTAGTAAATGATATGAATGAATAGAAGTAACTAAAACAGTCATTGTCAAACAAAACGCTTACAAATGATTCATACGTGTCCTGGCAGTTAAATCATGCTATAAATAATCTTAATCATGTATGTTAATACGTTAATCGAGCTCACAATCATATGTAGACAAGATTATCAATTAAATTTAATACACTGTGCAGGTGTTGTTATATAACAAAGGTGTCTGTAATAATCGCAGTTGCACATTGATATTTTTAATAATTGCTATTAAAGTGCAATTTTTATTTTCTTCCATCCAGTTACATTGAAAATCAACGAATCTAAAGCAGTCATGTTGTCCGGAGGACCCTTAAAGGATACTTATGTGTTTGAACAATTGCATTTTCATTGGGGTGAAAACGATTTCGAGGGATCCGAAGATTTAATCAATAATCACTCGTTCCCGATGGAAATGCATGCCGTTTTTTACAAGGAAGATTACAACTCATTCAAAGAAGCTCTTAATTACAGTGATGGTCTGGCTATTTTAGCATGTTTGTATGAGGTAAGAAATTATCTTTATTTGAAAATTTTAATTGATATTTTTACACGAAATTAAAATTAATTTTTCTTTATTGTAATTTTACAATTTTACATACCTATCTTATTTTTAATAATGAAACTATTTTTAATAATGAAATCACGCAGGTAAGCTCTCAACCGAATCCAACGTATGAACCTATTGTAAAAGTATTACCTGACATAGAAAAGAAGGACATGGGAAAAGTATTGCAAGAACCTTTACTATTAGAAAGTATATTTGTACCAGACATTGCAAAAATGCAGGATTACTTCACGTATTCCGGCTCATTAACTACTCCACCTTGTCTCGAGGTCGCTAAGTGGATTGACTTTAAAGATCATCAACAATTATCACACGACCAGGTCTCTTAACACAATTTGCAAATACTATAATATCTTTTAATTTGTGCTAAAAAATTGTCAATTAGTTTTAAATTATGGCAGACATATACGTATGTCTGCCAATTTGATACATATATATATACACACATAAAAAGTACATAGATTTCTTATTTAATTTCAGTTGGCTGCATTTCGTGACATACGGAATTGGGAAGGTAATAAATTGACTCATAATTTCCGGCCAGTACAGCCTTTAGAGGGTCGAGAAGTTCTTCATAACATTCCTAGTTCTCATAATTCTAATGGGCATTCAGGACAACGGAATGTTAAAATACCAATTCTATTTGTCGCATTGGGAGCTCTTGTGGCAATCTTTTTATTTAATATATGAAATTCTTAATACGAAATATTCTAGTCAAAGTTTTTCCAACATCATAACTTTAAAATTAAGAGAATGACAAATTAGGTACATACAAGATATAACTGAGAGAAAGAGATTTGATTCGTTTATAACACTTATATCATCATTGTTTAATTTTGATAAGCATCAAGGATAAAATGTCGAGTATTGTGAGCGTGAATCGAACCGCAACCTTATTTAATAATTATTACTAAACAAAAAAAATCAGATTTAATTTTATATTGTTTGAAAGTTAAGATTTAAATGAATAAACTTGAAGCAAATTTTCATGACTTTACAATAGAATGTATCTTAAGTGATATGGTTTTTTAAATTTGTATAATTTATTTGTTAACATTAATACATTGACATAAGCAAGAGAACATACACAGCAACTAAAATATTATTTTATATATATAAGACAGTTGTGATATATAAATAAAATAGTATATAAAACAATTGCTAAAGTGTTTGCATTAATTCTCTTCGCCGGTAATTGAAATCTTTAAAACAGGTGCGCGTACATATATATAATCTACATATATATAAAATATAATTTACATCTCTGTATACAAGATATAAATATTGAAGCCAATGTTTTTTGTCGTATTAGACTGCATTAAAGCATCTACCTCGTTTATATATTTTTATCAATACTAAAGTCAGATATTGGTATTAATCAAAATTTAATTTTTTCTTTCTACACTGTCTACTATATTGCCTAATTTATAATAATTTATATATTTTAAATTGTTTATTGACTACATGAAAAAGATTTATGTAAACAACTTAATGTCAACAACAATAAGTAAAAATTTTTTGTAAACTTAATATTAAAAAATATAACACTTGCTTGCAAGGTACTATTGATATTTTGATTGTGAATTTTGGTTCACAGACAAATTTAACCTTGTAAAAAATAAATAAAATACAATCCGATTTTTATGATAGTAAAAACATTGTTGCAACAAACAAGGCTTGACAAATATACCAGAATTTTTGTTCAGATTTTCATACAATCTGGACCAATAAAAAGTTTTCGAAAATCCCTGATGGAAGAATTTAAATTCATATTGCCTGTGTTAAGATTTTTAATGACTTGTCATGTACTTTGTGTGAGCGAGTTAAAGCAAGCGATTATTTAATTCATAAGAAGTTATATAAATTATTTAAATACTCCATGTGTTACATATAAGAAATAACGATGAATTATAAATAGACTATTGAATATATATTTTATAAATAAGAAAATACACAATTTATTACAAAATATATATGTTTTTTATACAATACTATCATTCTTTATGATTATTTACATAAGCTGCTAGATCTTGTTGGCCTCGTTTGAGACGTGCCCTCACTTCTTCCGCTATTGCTTTTTGCGTTCTCCTTTCTAATATTTCTAATTTTTTGGCTATATCTCGTTTTAAATCCCAATCAGGCTTTCTCGGTGCTAAATTACTTATATCCTAGTAAATAATAAAGAATCAATTCTAAGAAATCGTAGAATCATAGAATACTCCAATAATATGATATAGCCATATCGAGAAAATACATAATATTTGATACAAAAGCTTTAATAAATTATCTTTGATCTGAATTATCTTTGATCTGGATTTTTTCAACAATTTTCCAAATGAATTTGTAACAAAAATTATATATATTGAAGGAGTGCTCATCAGATAAGAAGATACAAGGATATATGTTGTAAGATATTTCCCTCCAACTTACCAGTTCCTCGATAACCACTTTACTGTTTGCAGCGTCCAGCTGTTCTTGAACTACAGATTCCACATCTCCAGGCTTCGCATCCTCTATTATATTACTTTTCAAGTTTTCATCCTGCGGTTTGTAACTCCGAAATTTTGGCCTGAAAATACAAGATTTTGAGCAATTCGATAGCAATGTGAGGTTAGATTTACATCTGCATTACTAAAACGAAGTTTACTTCGGCAAGTTTTCGATCATGTCGTTCGCATTTTCTTTGCCCTCTTCATTCTTTCTCTTGAGTGCCTGAAGTCGTTCTTTTCTTTTTAAAGCCTCCTCCTCTAACGAGCCAATTTTTTCCTCCGTCATTTTTAAACACACAAATAAAATAATAATCTACAGATGACACTTCGATAATAACACTAGTGACTTTAGGGTAAAAAGTTTGGACAACTGTTGGGAATCCATATTCCTAGAGGAACCGAATTTTTCGCACGTACGCGGTGAATTTGATTTGAATAAAGAATGCTGAGTTATTTGAAGAAAAAAAAAAAGATTTTCAAATATTTAAATAAAAAGTATATATATTTTTATATAAAATA
>NW_017259370.1:2551079-2568053 GCF_001594045.1 Atta colombica
ATATTTTAATATTAATATGATTTTTTAATTAAAATTTTTCTAACATATATATATTTATTATATATGTTTTAATAAAGTTTTTATATTTTTACAATTCTTGATTTACAAAATAAAATGACCGTTCTTTTAAACAAATTAGTTTATTAACATTTATACACAAGAATTCGTACAATCCAGCATCAGATAAATTATAAGCAAATTATATCGAGATTATATCTAACGCTATCTTATACTTTATTTTAATGTTATTTTAATTTTACGTTATTTTAATGTTACATTCAGTCGCGCAAGCCGCAGCTCGCGCTTGTAAAGGACTCGCATTTATGAACGAATCACCATCAACTTTCGCTCACGCAGTCACTCTCGCCGAAGGTGCATCGCATCCAACATCAATTTCAGTTTCGAGACAAAGCTTAAATCTTTAATCAAGGCGGATTTATCGTTACTCAGCGCAATACTAAAGATTTATGTAGCGTTACATGTAATAACGCTCGAACATCAAATCGAACTAATAAATAGAGTTGCGGAAATGATTCATGCAGATGTTATCAGATTTTTTAAGAGAGAGAATTTAGAAGAAAGAGAATAGCAAAATGCATTCTTTCCAATACGAATAAAAAAAAATGCATATCATGTAGGAGATAACGAGAAAAATTCTAATGATCTTTTTGCTTGATAATTATAATGATATCGAAAAGATATTTGATAATGTGATTACTTATAAGTTTAAATAAACTTTTTAGTAAAACAAAAAAAAAGAGAGATGCCGATGTCCCACGAGATTCGCCCGTCGGGTGAAATCACGGATCTGTGCCAAACGTTTGTGAAATTGAGGACATACACGTATATATACGCGAGAGATGTGTCTCTCGCGTCGGCGGCTTCCTCGTCGGCATTGTGTGGTGCCCGCCGGGGAAAGTTTATTTACAGTCGAAGAAGCATTTTCAATCCCGATGCGCGGCTCGATGCACGACTTCGCGAGACCCCTGATCCTGAACGAGCTCTCCGTGTGTACCTTCGTATGCATTAATGCATGTATGTGTGCGTCTTGTTAAAACTAATTCGAACAATATACACATAGGCTATATTGTAAAACGTCAATGCTAATCAATAGAGTTTTGATCTTTGATGAACTTGGATTTGGCTTTTTCTCTAGGGAAATTTAACTGAGCAAGTAATCATACGAATTAATTACATAGTTGGAAAATTTATGTTCAATTTAACATATCTTACATGTGCCTTCCAAACGGTCTACTCTTTTTGTGTTAATTTAACATAAGATGAATATGTTAGAAAGTAACACACATATTGTAAAAATTAACACAGAAAAGGTATTAATAAGTGGCACAATTTATAAGCAAATTAGGAAAGCTTTTTTTTTCCGTAAAATTAATATTTGTAATATATATATATATTTATAAATTTACACGTGTTTTATTTATTTAAAATATACTAATATTTTCTCATGTTATTTTAGAATTTACGTTTTAAATATTTTAATATATTATTTTTATCATCTTATACATTATTTTGTTTATTCTCTCATCACTCATAAATTGTGTTACTTTGACATTAAGAAATATTGGAAAACAATTTAACAAAAAATATTTAAATAATATATAATTACATTATATTAAATTAACATTCAAATGTATTAAAAATTCCATACAAAATTTTAACAAAGACTCGAATGGAGACCGCTTCCAAAACAAATACAAAATATCTTTTATTGTGTATATTATACGAAATTTTTTTTAGAATATAAATATTACAAATAATCCATTAGGTGCACATATTAGTAGAAATTTGGCATAAGCGATAATATATAACATTATGGAGCTATTTAACTTGACAAATATTGTAAATGGCTTTGGGAAATTTGCGAGTCGAGACTAAATTACGAGACATTTTTCTTTCTTAAACTTAATTATGATCAAATCCAAGTGAAACGTAATAATTAATGCGAGTCCGGCGAGATTTTCGTCTTCTTTCATGTCATGTTAAGCGCATAGATTAATCCTCCTCCTGTTAACATAAATATGCTTATTGCTACGGTTACGTTTTATGATTACGTGCTTCTTCGCGTTCTCTGTCGTTGAGAGTGTTCTTGCTATTATCAACGAAACTGACAGTGCTCACGTCGCGGGCGTCGTATCAAGAATGGAAGAGAAAATCAAAATGGATAAGGAAGTGGAGCTGGAGTCACACAATTATGTACAGTGTTTACGTCGCAAATTAAATGCGAACTTGCATAATCGGATACGCCGTTACATTGGCAGGCCCTTGTTGTAAAATACATACAATCGTAATTAATACCGTTATATTCTCGCTAAGAGAATAACTTCCTCGTTATGCCAATTCTTTTCCCTCCCTGAAGCCGCTATTCTATTATGTTTGTCTCACGCATCTATCGTCGAAATATGACAGAGAGTAAAATTTCGCGGAGGTAACTCACCGAGGGCAAAACGATTCGCAACGATTCGATTTCACTTGGATATTGGTATTCAAGGTTACTATCGTCATGACTCGCGTATACGTACTATTGAACTTACCAAGTCATCCTGCGTCCTCTCGCTATAAATAACTATGTTCTCTATGTATACATGTATATATGTATGTATATGTATATGTATTGACTTTGTCACCAGTTTGTATGTGTATATCAATGCCATCAAAGGTTTGAGAAATTAAAGGACTTATATAAGAATAGGTGAAGATAGAAAGAAACGAATAAGGATCATAAGAAACAAACATGAGAGGAAGATCGAAGAGACAGAGAGAAAAAGAGAGAGCTCGATTTCACCTTGCTAATATCGTCTTGTAGTGATTTTACACGACTCGTCGAAGTTTTACATCGATACGTTTATCTGTCTATTCACGCGCTGCTCAATTTGCCGCGATTATTCGTAATATATTGATAGTTCTTGTTGTGTGTGGGCAACGCGCCAACATTTAGCGCTAGTACCTTAGACACGATGTTGAGGTCCTCGCTACCTTGGCCCTGTACATTTCCTAAATCGCCAGCGACTCCTGACTGATAAAGCAAACGCTGGATCTGCTTGGCGGGCGTTTGCGCTCTTGGGATCTGCTTGAACTGCAGATAAGGATTATAAACGAACGTATTAGGATTCCTTGGTATCACGTTGAAATTGACCGCGTTCCTTGACGGAGGCGGTTGCTTGTTATCCAGATTAAAACCAAAATTGCCGACTGCATTAAAGGCCTCTTGTCTGTTAAATCTGGTGGCCGATGCTACGGGTGGCTGGAAGTCACTCGTGGTAGAAAATGAAACGAAATTCTGTCGCTGCTGATGCTGAAGTTGAGGCTGTGATTGTTGAAGTTGGACTTGTGGTTGAGGTTGCTGACGGAATTGTTGGAAATGTAATTGCTCCTGATAGTTCGTGCGGAATAATGGAGGCGCCGCGATGCTGGGAACTTCTAGAGATAAGCTCGGTTGAAGATGAATGGTAGGTTCCAGAGGTGGCTGAAGCGACAATACATTCGATTGTTCGAAGACGTGCGGTTTTTGCAGCAATGGAAACTGATTGTGCTGATGCAAACGATAAATCCTTTGCTCCTCCAGCTGTTTCAAACGCTGCTCCTCCAATTGTTTGATTTTAGTCTGTTCCTCCAAGTGTTTGATTCTAGCCTGTTCTTGAAGATATAATTGCTGTTGCTGCTGCTGCTGCTGCTGTTGTTGCTGCTGCTGCTTCTGTCTCAACTGCTGTTCATAAAGTTGACGTTGCCTGATGAGAAATTGCGTTTGTTGGATCTGTTGTTGTTGCAACTCTACCAACTGTTGCTCCAGTAATTTCTGCTTGAACTCCAACTGTTCCTGAAGAGTCAGAGCCTGTCCATCGCCTGATTGTCTGTAAATTGGCACAACACTCTTCGGTATACCAAGTTCATCTTGTTGCACCGTAAAGGCCGCTACCAGAGGCGCTTGGAGTATTTTCACTTCCTCTGCCTTAGATTTTTCCTTATTAGCGCTAAAAGATGAAGTAACATTGCTAAGCGGAGCTGTTGGACTAGATGCGGTCGGTTTTGGTGCGATTAGCGCACTGGCGCTGGTAATTCCGCTGCTGGCGCTTTGCGCCAAGCTCTCTGATAATTGCGTAATCGGTTTCAACGTGATACTATCAATCTTGCTAATCGTGGGCGAGTTCGCGGAAATTTTCTTTATTTCTAAAGAATCCTGTATAGATTCAGTTCGAGGCGTTGTACTTTTATCAGACAGACCCACATTCTGCACATGGTAGCTTCTGGCGTCGTCGTGACTCGCCTTTTCTATCATCCCCGACGAACTCGAGGGAACGTACCTCTTTGATTCGAGAAAGCTCGAATTTTGCAGTTTTTCCTCATTGAGGGTTTCCTCGTCTCCTGGAAAATTATCGAATGAAAAGGAACCTTTCGGTATCACGCCAATATTCTTATTTAGATTCTTCTTCACCACTTCATCGAAAGATTTTTCTATAGTCATAATGAGCGTTTTTTCGTCTTCATCCTTTCGGTGCTCCGCAGATTCAGCTTCTAGTTCCGTCAGCGCTTTCAGCAACGCTTGCCTCAAGTTTTTGTCGAGTTTTACTGGAGGCGGTGGAATTTCGAGAGTCTTAGCCAAGGTCTCAGATTTCTGAGACCTAGCCAGACTGAGGCAGGCTGCTGCTACTAAAATTGTTATGGCTACCTGCAACATTATAATAAAATATTGAGACAATGCAGATGACGTTATGTAGATGACGTTTATTAATAATTATTAAGTCTCGATGCTTTTTTAATTGTGCGATTACGTTAAATTATTGTAGCAAAATTTGCCTCTATAAGTCGCTAATAGATCGATTTCTTCAATCACTATCGAAGTTAAATGCATCATTAGGGAAGAGATAAACCAGTAGCAGAATTGATTAAATGCGATGATATTGACGAGATTTTGATGACATAAAAATGGACATTTATGACTGGGTTTCACCGTATTGATTCGAGAGAGATTGAAAGCTAAAGTCTCTGTCCGCCTCAGTCTATCTCCGTGAATTCCGTTATGAAGTGGAAGATTCACAACGGCCCGTAGGCGATTTTCTCCTCCTAAAAACATGGTAAACACGTATCTATGGCTTTCGAGCCGTACAAGCGAGACCGGCGATTTGCATATTTTATGTAATTACGCGAGAACACACGTATACATCTGCCGAAAAGGCATGCATAATTAAATTCACACGCATACATATATATTCTTGGAAAATTGAAAATTGTGTACAGTAATGAATATAACAGGTAAGCTTTTCTTATTATTTTGCAAATTATATAAAAGTTTTTTTAATATTATGTATTATATATATTATAATATTACTAAGTAAAAAAAATACATTTTTAGAATTTTGTCAATTTTGTTAAGTTCGGTTCCACCAACGTAAGATTGATTTTAATTTCGCTATTTAACTTATTATTATTGTTTATTTTTTTTAATTCTATTATAAGAATTAGAAAAAGATGGAGAATAAATTTAACCAAGATTAAAGTTAATTTTACATTGATTATCAAGATTAAGGTTAATCTTATGTTAAGTTTAATCTCAGTTTAGCTCATTGTTTATCTTTTTCTAATTTTTACAAGAAAAAGATAAAGGATAAATAAAACCGAGATTAAAGTTAATCTTACAAGTAAAAGTTTTACTTGTCACACATTAGGATAGTAATTCGATGAGTTAAGAGGTAAAGGAGACGAGTACCGAAGAGGAAGGAAACGATAAACGCGAGAACTCGGCGGGGATTCCATTATGTTTCTGTTGTACTCGAATGCAATTAGAAGCGCGTATCTTTAATTACGCACATGTATAAAGCATATGCGCGGCTCTTGGGAATAAACTTTGATATTTAAGTGGAGAGAAACTCGGATGGATGCCTCAAAGCTTTGTTATATTACTGTAAATAATCGAAATCCAGCGCGTTGATGACTATTCATAAAAAGCGCTCAAGTTCTTCGTGAACGTGCTTCATCTTAACTCTCATAAAATTTTCAAAGTATCATCAGTTTTATTGCATACTAGTATTGACGAGTAACATCTAGCACTAATATAGCTTTGGGACGTTTCACGTTCTCACGATATTAAATTATATGAAAGTAAAAGTAAATATATCGAAAGTGCTCAAGAAATTTTCTCTATGCTCCTTTTGTTTTTAAGGTTTTGTGAGAATTGAAGTTAATGATGGACACTCGTTTTTACGTTATGTTCAATACTGTCTTTTGGAGAATGAATAGCGAATAATATAGCGGATAAATTTTTTCTATCAATTGATTCACAATAATCATCTTGACTTTGACGCCTATAGTTATTTTCACGCCATCTTAGGTAGTTATCAACGGACAATTTGGGAAAGTACTGCCTTTGATGATGCTTTTACATTTAATAGTCACGTTTCCATAAAGACACGTATAGACGATGAATAATACAAGAGATTTTTCGAATAATGTCGGATAATCGTGATAATGTTTGATCATTCATTATCAAAACAGTGTTCGGATGCTATTTTAATCGAAGGATCGCACGATCTGTCGATTTTATGCAGAATTTATTCTAATGGATCTGCAACGTAATCCATCTAGACAGCACGAACGACTACGCCCTGGAAAGGCCACGAGCTATCTATAGGAAGCGATTTGCAGGTTTTGAACTTTCACCCCAATTCGTCAAATTGCTGCGGTGGGAGCTTCAGTATGATGCGTCGCATGCGCGTCGAGAAAATTCCGTCGGGTCGTAAAATGATGAAGAAGGAGAAAATTTATTCAAGAATACTGTCAACCATAATTCCCTGCCAACTGTCAATCAGAGAAAATACCTCAATAAATTTATCAGCTCTAAGCGTTAAATGTGCATAAACAAAGAAAAAAAGAATTAAGCGCTAACGTTGTATTATGTTACACGAGAACTGTACCTCTGACATTTGTTCAAAGAAAGTTACCACACCCGGAGGAAACAACGGAACGACACGTTGAAGTCAACGATGTAAACGTGAAGAATTATCAAATTACGTATTCATCGCGCAACATGCCCACTTATAACTGCTGGTACTTTTGCCCAGAAGGGGAAAGTCTATTAAACGCCTGTAAACCATCCCGTAATTTACACATAATAAAACGGGAAACTGCCACGTTTAACGTTGCTGCTATGACGCAGCAAAATTGTCCCAAGCCTGTACTCTTTCTTTTGTACGATCTCGCCTGGATGATTAATTTGACTTCCAAGACAACTTTATGAATCCAATTCTGATTTTAATCTTTATCTGTTTTCTGTGGCTGAACTAGTATACACTTTTGGAATTTAAGTAAGATAGATATATGTTTGATATTTGGTGAAAGCGAGAAAGATAGATCTACTACAAAATCATCTAATGCAGGAATAAAAAACAGATATTTTGTATAAATGTACACAGAGAAAAAGGTTTGATTAAATTAACTGGAATTCTGATGGAAAATGAACGATCCAGAATTCTGATTAAATCTACTAAAATTTTAGTTAAAATAACCAACATTCAGAATTTCCTGATTAAATGTACTATAATTCTGGTAGATTTAATCAGAAATCGAGTAGACTCTTGAAAATCTTGAAAAAGAATAATTCAATTTTTAATCTTTAAAGGTGAGAGATTTCACTCTTTGTGACAATTCACTCTAATGCCCAATTTCTTTACCTTTAGATAACTTCAGGAGATATCTCCCAGATTACAACGGAGATATCTGGATAAAGTTATCCGCAACTTATCTGAAAGTGAAGACATTTGAGCATAAAAGTTTTAGGCCAGAATCAGACTATGCATTGAAGATTGAAATTGAATATTGAAAAATTAAAATTTGACCAATCAAAATAAACAGAGCTAAAATTTTTTTGTCCTTATTAGTCAAATTTCAATTTTCAATCTCTGATTCCGGCCTTAGAGAATATAAGGGATGATTATACCCTTTGAAACTATTTTTGGGTCGCAACTATTTTTAAATTCATCTGTTCACGTAACTTATATATAAAGAAAGTTTCATTAGAATCAATATTTGACACTTCGAGAAGTTCCCTTGTTCGTAATCTCTTTAGAAATGAGAGTATATGTATTGCGTGAACACGGCGGAGGCGTAAGATCATTAGAATGTTCATAAGACCTTTTGTTCACTTCGAATCGCATACACACCGAATTATATCCCATCTCCGCGACTATAAACTTGCTGAGCATTGACAGTAAAAATGACGAAGTGGCACGACGCATACCAACGGCTAGACAACTTTGGGAACTTTCTAAACTCGTAACCAGCATCCTCCCGATATTACAAGCATATACCCTGTGTTAATCCGGTTTCCCATTAATTTCCAAGTCGTATATACAAACGCAAGGGATTTACAGATGTCGTATTTTTTAATAACGACCTAGAACTGATTCATATCGTGAGTGCTTTTGACGTTGGTTTTACTTTCGAAACTCGCCGACTTTGAGAAGTCCCCACCTTAGACACATGGCAGTCACCACCGTGATGGATTTATAGATACATGTTAAGTAACTCCCCACCGCACGCAATTGCAGAAATGCTAATTAATCAACGGCGAAAAAGTTGAAACCCACATAAATATGTATATATGCGCTAGGAAAGAAACTATCATACGAGTAGGAAGACGTTATCCTCGTGAGAGACCGTCCTACAACTAGTTGTTAAAAGGATCTCGGGATTTCATATTTGGCTATCGTGAATCTTTGATTACGGACATTTTCGCATGGCGAACTCCTGACCCGTCATTTTCCATTGCGGAGACTACAACACGAGTTTCACCGCCTACAAAATAGCTGCAATGCTGAATTGACAACACAAATGCGCGATAGAAGATAGCTATTGCAAACGAAACCTCGGATTTCACGTTATATTAATATTATTCAATGAGACGAGCCATGCATCTCATTGGATTAAAATTCTGTGCTATAAAAATTAAAATAATATTTGAGTTATTAAAATGTCGATGAAAGTTTAATTAAGAATCAAAAGTTGTTCCAATTCCGTTCTATTAGATATAGTTTTTAAGTAGCATGCTAGCGAAATTGAATGTCAACTGAATGTTTGATAAACAGAACAGATTCAATTAAATACATAATAACAAACATTAATAATTGTAAAGTTAATTGATTCACAATGATAATCAAATTGAGATAGTCGAGTCTCAATTATTATAATCATTTTCCAGATCTTGACATCTATTAAGTCCTACTTCATTCAGAATGTCATTAAAAATAACCGATTTTCAAACAATGTAATTAACTTTGTCATGTATCTTTGTCATTATCATTGGATTCTTATGTCGTGTATTACATAAATCAATAATAAATTACAATTAACGGAGCCTTATAGATACATGGAAAAAACAATTTTAATGATGTAAAATTAATGCTCTAAAAATTTTTTAAATAATAAGAAAAACACGAAGTAGAAAGTCGATCGAAAGTAAAAACTAGAAGTTGATACACAAAAAATTAAAAATTCAATTAGATTTATGTTTGAAAATAATTTTATTAAAAATATAATTAATTTCAATCTGTATCTGCTAAATTTTTAGATATTTCAGCAATATAATTTGTTTATAGTTTATATATAAATATAATTAATATCGTTCCACTACAAGTCTCAAAGTCAATGAATGTTTCAAAATAAAATCACGGAAAAAAATGTTTAATTGAATTAACTAAAATTCTAGAGTGGAAAATGAACGATTCAGAATTCTGGTTAAATCTACTAGAATTTTTTAGTAGAGTTAACTAAAAATTTAATAGACTTAACCAGAATTCTGGATCGTTCATTTTCCATCAGAATTCCAATTATTCAACCAAACATGTTTCTCCGTGCTCAACAAAATTTATTACAAATGAATCAAACAAAGCACGACAAAAGGGACATCAAGAAACCTGTCGCGTTAATCGAAGAGACGCTTCTTTTCACGCCGTGCGCGATCGGAGTAGGGAAACAGCGTGAGAGAACTCGTTGATCCGGCTCGCAATAACTGCTGGCGCGGTGGAAGTAGTCAGAAGATGAGGAAGAAGAAACCTCGAGAGCAGGCGGCACTTTCACTCGGCAGTATGTCGAGGATGCGCAACGCTCGTGAACTTGTTTTACCTCGGTGTACTCTTGCCGCGGCGTGACAGGCATTAAGAGACTGCCGTCAGTTACAGACTGCAGCCTCGGCTTTTGTGCTGGATTACGACGAATCGGTTTGACGCAACATCGCCCGAGTGGCAACACGCCTGGCCGCATTTTTCTCACCGTATAACATCGACTGTGAAACTTCCTATGAACATATCGAACGCAGGAAAAGCGCGCTTGTAAATTTGCATTAATTATATGCACACGTAATACAAAATAACAACGTTTCCTCGCGCTTAAGATAATAGCTCTTCTCACGCTCTTAAAGAAATTGCATACGACATATTCTTAAACTTTTAATATTCTTTTAATTTTGAATTCTTCAATTTGAGGTTTTTCTAAAATTTCAAAAAAAGAAATCTTTGATTAAGCAACATATTTTGCACTGAATTAATACACTGAAAAAAAGAGACTGATAACTAAATATTAAGTGAAATAATTCCAAATAATATATATTCGATTAATGTAACAAAAAATAATTTTCTAAATATAATGATATAATCAATCATTTGGTAATACTTACTAAATATTTAAGAAAGTAAAATTATTTTTGGTTATATTAACTGAATATTTGATTAGAATTACTTCACTCAACATTTCGCAGCTATTATAGCTATTAAATTTTTTTTCAATGTGCTCATATTAGAAATGTGCTCATTTATAGAAATTATAGTCATTAGAAGATTCCTCAAGACTGTTAATAGCCTCATTGATGATAAATTTTTAACAGATTCCTGGCAGAATTCTGTTTAAATGTCATTTGCAAAGATATACTATGTTGGAAATTGCAATGTTATAACAAGTAATAACAGTCCTGAAAATTTTTTTAGAAGAATCGATTTCTAATATAATGTAATCTTGTACTACATCGAAGTTTTGATTGAAAGATCTGAAGAAAAGTTAAGTATATTGTCATTAAATTATCATGATTATCATCATTATATTTCCGACACAAATTTATTTATCTCAGACTCGGACAAACGACATCCTATAATAAGCAAGGAAAATTGTTAGATTTATGGATCTATGATACTCAAGATCTATGATACCCGAGAAGTTAATTTAGATCTGAAGATATACCCTAATCAATTTTGATCTTAGTTGACGATTTCACATCTGACAATCATATTCAGCAGAAACAATACATGTAAAAACAAGCAGAAAAGCGCTATTTTCCGTGTCCGAAGTTGTATTTCCCAAGAATTGCGCAACCGATCGATAAAATCTATTTCATTTTTGACTTACTTTTTCACATGTAATCATGTTCTCTCGTCGTTGGCTTATCACGATTACTGAGATATCTCATCTCCCACATTTTGAATTTACGAGATACAGAAACGCGGAAATGGGAAACGTGAAAGCGTGTCTCGGCGATGTCACCAAGTATGTACCGATTATACAACGAGTCCTTGGCGTTGAGTAACTCATAAATCTGACATGGCAAGAGAAGATAAACTGAATGCGCTCGAATGCAATTAAACGAACGCAATAAATGTATTACCGCGGCGCGATAGGCCGTATCATATCGCTCAGAGTGAAAGTTGGAGTCTCCGTCGAAGGACCACGTCTCTACAGAAACAGTTATTTTAGCCCAAGTACAGAAGTATTCATCAATCTAAATTGGTTCGAGGTCGATAATTGGTTAGCCTGTTACTGAGATTTCTATCTCCTTTTCTGAGATTATTGTAGAAACTCTACTATTTTCCTCTTTGACCGTTCTTGAAAGATCGTCTACTAGACAAAGGATGTACACAGAAAAATATTATTGCTGAGAAAAGATTATTCAATTTACTTTCTTCCTTTTAAGTAACGGTTATCTTTAACAAAAAATATTTTCTTGATAATAATCTTAAAATATACTTATCAGAAATTTTAAAATACTTATTATTACGTGTTCAAAAGAAGCAATATTTATTTTCTTTTGAAAAATATTATAAAACTGAAGCGAAGAAACTACTTTATAACGAATATAATACGACATATAATAAGCAAATTGAATTTGTTTTAATCTTGTATAATGTAATAATCTTGATTAAAATACTAGAAAATTCAGAATATATTTTGAATAAATATATAATAATGTAATGTTTGTGATGAATAATTCTTGAAACACATAATTAATTATTCACGTAATTATTCTCTGCATAGTATTTTTCGTCCTGGTGAAAATTTTTCTCATAATTTTTATACGAATTAGAAAATTTACATCTTTTCTCAGAATTTTTCATGTATGTTAATTATGAAATATCGTAAGATTTCTAAGATTTTTTGTAAATATAATTTCTGATAAAATATTATAAAATCTAAAAAATTAAAAAATATTTTTTACAAATTAATAGGATGAGAAATTTCAAAATATTTCAAAATTCACTTGTATAAAAAATTCTAAGAGAAGATGTAAACTTTCCGAATATTTCTGAGTATTTCTGAAAAATGTTATAATTCGTATAAAAAGTGTGAGAAAGTTATAAAATTATATAGAAATTCTGAAAAATTCTGAGAAAAATTTTCACCAGGGTAATCTCGAGTATTCTACGTCATTATACTTTATACACGTAATCCCAATAATGATACTCGTGATAGACCAAGTCTTTTTGCGATCCGATAAAAAATCAGACTTGGAAAGTTAAGTTCAGGATAGAAGATAGAATTAGCTGTTATCCGCTCGACCAGTGGAGGAAAGCGTGAAAAATCCGTAACATGGGAGTGTCCTCGAGCAGTTAAATGTGATTGTTTCGACGTCGTACATGACCTTATGCATTGCGGGATGAACGCCGATGAAGAATTTACGATCTGAACGAAAGGACTGCCGGTGGGTGCGCGACTTTCCACTTTCGACGCGAAAAATCGTCGATTCAACGGACCGCGAAACTGTACGTTCGCGATTATTAAGGAAGCCATTGATTTACGGCACACGTAGATATCTGGCGTAGTTGAACAGAATCCGGCCAGATATCGATGCGTCTTACGAAACATCCGGAATCATCGTTCAGAGAAGAGGCCATGCAGGTGGAATCTCTGGCTACCGTTACTATTACGTGCATGCCGTTCTCGATTAGAAGGTCCCATGCACTTCTAGGCGGCATGGTCGGTTGCCGTTTCATAAGAACTGGTAAGAAGTGCCTACCGTGTAATACGTTTTATCCGATTTATCTTTTCAAGAATGGATCGTTGTATCGTTTCGAAATGAAGGAAGGAGAATGATGGAAGAGAAGAAGAAAACTTTCTTCTCGCGTGATTCGAAAAGAAGCCATCTGCTTTCGACGGTCATCGAACTCACTGTCTGACACAGGTATCCACACCCATCCCTCCACGTCATCAATCCCTGATATAATTACTTTCTCTTGAAATTCGTGCGCTATCGACCAGAAGTATTCCGTCGGCATGACCATGTATTAAAATGAAAGATCTCAAATAATTTATTCAAGCGAAAGAGATCCTCGAAGCTACTTTTTACCGATACGTCGCGTTGATTAGAAAACCGGAAAAAATGATCATTCAAGATATACTCGGAGAAAATCATGTGCGTTCACACAATTCTATAGAATTGAACGCGAACCTTTACGATCCATCAAGTCAATTCGATTAGATTGTTTCAGACCGATTCCATTTCTTCGCCGCGCCCTGTGCCGATTTCGAATGAACTCTCACGTATACGCGTTTACAATATTATCGATATTTCCCCTAGTCCATTGATCGAACTTATATGAGGAGAGAGAGAGCCATATATCGTACATTTATACCGTGACGAGCCTATATTCTCAATTCGAAAGGTTTCACTACCTTTTTCTCTTCGCTTTTTCTTTTTTATATATACACGACATATTCACTTTTTTTCACGGTGCAGTGATCAATCTCGATCGTTTCAAACTAATGACTCGTACGTCGATCTTAAGTTTCAATCTACCCGTGAAACTCTAATTCTGTTAATTAACGCAACACGCGACCGTGCTACATGACAACTGGGTCGTTAGAAATGCATATCCATCAACGTGTGCTTCGCGTGTTTCGCCTTCGCACGATTCGCGAGCAAGTAGAAATTGATCCACTGGTCCAGACTTGCACCGAAGCACGTCGATTCATTAATTATACGATTGGTAATGAATCTAGTCTTTTACGGTGAATTGCCGTAAAGTGGACGCCGACAGATACATAAATTGCGGAGACTGCGAGAAGACTCAACCTCTTTATTCGAATCAGTGACTATAAAATAACTATATTTAGTTTCTGCGTTTTTGAGTTAATCTCGAAAGCAGTACCGTTATAGAATGGCCTTAAAAATACGAAGATGAAATTAATGTTTATTAGCGTTTGTCACGAATTTTTATCTGATTAGCGAAAGTTGTTTCCAAAAGCAAAATGATTGATGCTTTAGATTTTAAAGTTTGAGGTATTTTATAGACTTCAAAATAGAAAATATTAGTTTTTCAACAAATAAATTAAATATTAATTTTTAATGTTTCAATATTTTTTTAAAATCTAAAATACATATTTTTATATTAATTTATTAATATTTATATACAGCATTGATAGAAAAGTAGGTGTAAAAGTAGGTGAAAAAAAGCAAAGCAATTTTTTAATTAATTATTATTTCTGAATATATTAAAAAGTACAACATAACTGTGCAATAATAATAATATAAATAAAAATATAAATAATTATAAGTAAAATTAGAGATCTCTTATTCTGTAACTCTTAACGATAGTATCATTATTGATGCATTCTCGTTGCGCAGATTTTATACATGATAAAAAAGCTACGCAACGACAATGTAATGGTATTGACATTGTTATTAAAAGTTACAGAATAAGGGTCGATAAGAATAAATCATGAAATCCTCTTTTCGATCTTATTTTCGATCAAAGCGCATGTTTGACAATATTTATATGCAAATTTGCAAATACATTTTGCAATTACATAAACTGCGTGCTGAATCAATTTGTCGGAGTTGAAACGCAGTCATAAAATGAAGTTGGAATATCCAGCTTCAAATTACATTGATCGCCAATTTAATAATAAAATAATAATAAAAATTTAATGATAATAATAAACATCTTAAAAGATTGCAAAGAACTTATTGCAAAAAATATCAGTCGGGAATCGAATCTGAAGCCTTATTCTAAAAAAATATTGTATACGAAAATATCAAGGACATCTATAATTACAATGTACTATATAGTATTTTTGTACATTTTCATATGCGATATTGGGTCTCATTTCGTGCAGACACGTCTTATAATTCGACTGCCGAGGTATAAGGAGATATTTGCAAATGCACCAAGCATCACCATCCACTTTGATCAAAAATAGGATTGTTTCTCTTATTTGATTTATAAATATGACGGCTGATATTCACAGTATGTTATTTTTCATATTACACGGTATCGACATTATGTATTGAATCATAAATTGCTATCGATAACTTTCTACAGTAGCGCGTTTTTATTGAAAGTGACAAATTAATATTTGCAGGATATATTACATACGATACGATAGCGCGAAAAATCGGGCCAACCAAACAAACGATTCATTATAAACAGCTATCGAAAACTGTTAAATAGAAAAGCGCGTACAATATGTACACAGCGAATCTGGAAGTCGCGAAACATATGATGGAAGAAGAAAGTGGCCACCGTGAAATGCTCACATCGTGGGTTTCTTCGCAGATAGAAACTCAAGTATCTATTTGAGTATCAATGTGTACGAACTTAGCACGTATTAGAATTACTTGCGGAAGGACTGCTATCACTGAGTGATAGCATTTAATTTTGTCATGTGTGACAACTTTATTAAGTCAGCTTGTCTCGCTTAACGAAAAAAAATCTATACGTATATAATAATTTTTTTGTCAGGATATCTTAATTGAAACCTGTCGAGACTATCTCGATTACTTCTTATTAATATTCGATTACTTCTTATTCGCTACACACATTTTTTAAGATTCTTGTTTACTGGACGTCAGAAGTGAGAAAATACATAATAAAAAATTTTCAAAATTGGATTAAAATAAAAATATGTTTCAATAAAACAACGCTTATGATCATAAGAATCAACTTGTAAAATATATCGAAAACTTCCCCTTTTATTTTGTTAATTAATAAATAACATATCTGGAAATGAATAATGCATAATTAAAAATGAATAAGCTATGTTCACAGATCACAAATAGTCAAATTAATAATACACAGAAATAAATATGATTTACTTTTTCTTCAAAACAAAAAAAGAGTTTTCTATATTCATTAAAAATATCTTTTATATTGATTAAAAATATTACTTTATCAAAAAATATTTCTATTTAAATATAACTTTTGCAAGAATTTTTTCTCGCTTCTAACGTCACTCAAACTGAGATAGCAGCGATGAGGAAACAGGAGCTTTAAACTCATGTCGCACTACGCATTGAAGATCGATGATTGTAAGTTAGATCGATGATTGTGAAGATTAGAAACTAGTCGATCAGAACAAAATGGATTAAAATTATCTGCCTGGTTGAATTTTGATCTCTAATCTTCATAATCCTCAGTCTCCAATGCATAGTGTGACACAGACTTTAAGATCACATTAGACTATGCATTGGAAATTGCAAATTGAAGATTAGAATTTGAAATTTTAATTTTAATCTGTTTCGTTCTTATCAATTTTAATCTTCAATTGGCAATTTTCAGTCTCTAATGCTAAAATATACAGGGTCTATCATGGAACAAGATTGGAATGGATTCCGATAGGAATTATTCAATTATTACCTAGATTTCTATTGTTTTCTAAAGAAAACGGAATAATTCCGACATGTTCCATAATAGATATATATATATA